>NC_034414.1:19745099-20041029 GCF_002078875.1 Numida meleagris
TTCCCTGCCTCGCTACCGCCGTCTGTAACCCCCCCGACGCTCGCTGCGCCGCTGCTGCCCGCGCCCCCACCTCTGCTCGCCGTGCCGTTCCGTTTCTGCTGCCCATGTGTACTTTTGTTAAAGACAAGGATGGACTGCAACTAGAGAATCTTTTTGATCCTAGCCCAGTGGATCCGCAGAACGAATTGGATCTCTCCCTCCTGACGACACATCACTACTAAAAAGATTTGGACTGGAGTCCTGTGCATTCATTTGTTTCTCCAACTGCTGTGTCTGACTATACTGGACAAATATCCCCTCTTCCCCCCCCCCGAAACATCAGTTAACTAATTCTTTGTATGTTACAGGTGTCATTCAGCACCTTGAAGAATCTTTTCTTAAGGAAGTTAACAACCCTGCTTTGTTTGCACAGTTCAAGCAAGTTTTGCATTATGTATATCATAGAGGTATTCCTAAAAGAAAAAGGGGGGAAATACGGGAGTTGGGGATACAGGGACTGGCCCTACGTGGGTTCCAGCGTGATACATTCGGCCTCATCTCAAGGCAGAAAATAACTGGGATTGTGTGTTTTTTGCTTATTGGTATTGTTTCATAATTTGTCGTTTACCACCTCATTGTCAATAATTCTTGGTTATGATATTATTAGCCTATCAATTAACATTTTCTTAATCTGTGAAGGCAAAACCTGGAAAGGACTCCCAGGCAAAGGGTTGACCCTGTACTATAGAATGATTAACTGTTTTTCATCTCACTAGTCAGGATTATAGAAATATGACTAAGCATCACTCGAGACAAAGGTGCACACTATCTTACTTTGATTCCACATATGATTCTAACATAGGATTCTGGAGTATTGCCCAACAGATTTTTAGTTCACTGGTCCTTTCAATTGGCACCTATATCCGGGGCCCAAACGCCCCTCACTATAGAATGATCTTGGGATACTCTGATAGTTTTAAGGGAACTGACAATTGAGTCTATAGTTGTAAATATTTTGTCTCGTAGAGAGAGCTGACCTTAGCAGCTTGTTTTGCTTTATGAACAGGTGTTCCACTTGGGCTCTGTATATCGCACTGGCCATGCGGATGCAGCGTACAAATGGAAAAAACCCTGCAGACCCTGAGAAGAATAAAAGCAGGAGAGAGTCTGTGGTGGGTGAGAGAGGAGAAGTGCACTTTGAAGCAGGGGACGCCCTGCTGGCACTGCCTATCGCATCCACCGCTGGCGTGTTTCTTCTCTCTCCTTTCTGGTGGTTTGCCATTTTTAAGGGTCAATAAGTAATAATAGATTAGTTTAGGGAGTTTCTGATTCCTGCTGTGTATGTTCATTGGAACTCATTCCTTTCAATGGGTTTAACAGTTGACTTCTTGTTATTATGCTGTTTGCCTTGTATCTTTTCTTATGTTTAGTGTGTTGTCAATCGAGGTTCTGATTGAATTATGATGGTTTATGATGGTTATATTATTAATATGATTAGTGCTATTATTTTATCCAATGGTTAAAGATAGATAAGAAACTTAAAAATGTTTCCCATGAAGAGCATCGGTCTCTCCAAATCCTTGGCAGCACCTGTTCCGATAAAGTACAGCTGTGGAGCGTGACTGCCAGGATTTTTGCCTCATTCCTAACCCCGGGAGTTGCTGCCGCCCAAGCCTTGAAGCAGATTGAACGTCTAGCGTGTTGGACTGTTAAACAGAGCAATCATACTTCAGAGATCCTTGAAGAAATGTTAGAAGATATGAACAGCCTTCGCCATGCTGTGCTCCAGAATCGAGCCGCTATAGACTTTCTTTTACTTGCTCAAGGGCATGGCTGTAAAGAGTTTGATGGAATGTGTTGTTTTAATCTTTCTGATCATAGCGAATCAATTCAAAAACAAATTCATTGGTTGCTTAATCACACTCGATCCATTACTAAGGATCATAATCCTATTGATGATTGGTTGCGTTCTGTGTTTCCAGGTCTTACTCCTTGGATATATGATATTATTAAGGAAGGTTTCAGATGGATTTTAATCATTATTCTACTTGTGATAGTTGCTAGAATATTGTATAGTTGTCTGCTGCGTGCTACCGCGCCGAAAGCTGCGCTTGTTGTGACTGACAACAAGGATTCGGACATCATTCATGATTGGCTACAAGATCAAGGGGGGCACAATCCTAAGGATTGTTTTGCCTTACAACCCTAAAAGAAAAAGGGGGGAATTGTTGGGAAACAGCTTGCTTGCTTGGCAGCGCTCGGCAGCACGTAGCTACTGATTTACTAATGATTTACGATGTAATCTTAGATGAAAGGGGTAAGTTATACCTGCATGGAATGTGGTGTTCCTAGTAGAGTTCTGTACTTAACATGTACTGTACACAAAATTAGCTTGGGTAACGGTATTGTTCTCTTATACGCTTGGTCGCATAGACCCTGTATCCCTGGAAGCATATACGCTATATAAGATGGTGTGTTGCTACAATAAAGTTGGAAGTCATGAACTCACATTGAGTGTGGAGCTTCCCGCGCCGTAGGGTTACCTGTGGGAAACTTGGGGAGTTTCCCAACAGGTAGGAATCAAATACGGAGGGAGCTAGAGTCGCCAATCCTTAAAACAATTAAGCAAGTCCTTCTGTCTGCACTGCACTAAAACTAGCAGTAAATAACTTTACAGATTCCTTTTCAACCTGAATACAATCTTTTCCTTTTTCTCTGGGCTCCCGGTGGCATTATTTCCACTTCTTTCAGTGGGCTTTTGGTGCAATGAGTCACTCTGAACTATGACACATGTTTTAGTGCTACCACTAAAGTTTGTGCTGTGCCTTTCCTGAAGATTAATTAGGTACTTCAGCATTTAAGTACCTTCCACAAGCAGTAAAACCATATACTATTATCTTAAAAGCTGATGATAACAACAGCAACACTAAAATGTGACTGGGAATCCTGATGCTGCCTGCTGTGGTTACAAAACACCTAGGTCAGCTTGATGCAGACACAATAGGGATTTACTTCTGCACTCAAATCTGCTTAATTTTATCCTCTAATTCTACCCTGCATGAGAAAGAAATGTATTGATTAGCTGGTTTTAAAGACGATCAATGCTCTAACAAGTACATGCCTCAAAAGCTTCATCAGAATTATCAAATAATTAAATATTTTCTGCAACCTTGAATGCTATGTGAAGCATCTTCATTTACAGGTCAATGGTCATATACTTCTTTATGCTTGAGTCCTTAGGAATTTTATATTTTACTTTACTTATGATTTACTATTACAGTAGTAACTCTGAAACGTGATTTAATGCTTGTTCTACTACCCTTCACTGCAAGGTTGGGACATAGTTTTGACTAAGCAATTTCTCCCTTCTTACGAAGTGACACATACATTTTAAAAAGTCATAGACCAAACAAATCTGCTACACAATGTGGGTCCTCAGGAATTTGAGATATCAGTAGCAATTGGGTAACAGCAAAATGCAAACTGGCAATTGGCAAGGACTGAAGTAATTGTGAGGAGTCTCTCACTGCTGTAGAATGGTGAAGGGATGAGTGGTGGATTTCTGTTGTGTGCATATATTGTCCTCCTGTTGGTATTGTGATGATGTTCTTTAATTTTAATGTGGAGATTGTTTGTTGTTGATGTAAATTAAGTTTGCAACATGTGCTGAATGTATATTTTAATGACAATCTGGCTGATATCATACCTATGACTAACCTACAAAAGAAGATGTTGTGTATCGAATTTCAGCAGTTTGAAGGGACTTAACATGGCCACAACTTTCATTTATTCCTTTGAAAAACATACAGCATTATGTATTCTCAGTATATTCTGAGGAAAGAGGAAACTACCATTTAAATCTGTGGATTTACACTAAAATCAAAATGGATGAAACAAGTCTCAGGATGATCTACTTCCCATTAACAAATTCCACCCATACTATAACCTCCGTCAGAATATAAATAAGTTGGAAATAGAAATTTTGTCTTGTTGCCCTTTACTATCCTCTACTGTTGACTTGTGAAGGTGTCAAGGGGAGTACCGTGCATACACATTTGTGTTGATGGGAACACTGCTGCTTTTGAAAGGGGTGGCTGCTCAGGGTCTGCACATACTGATCAGATGGCTGACAGCTGCTCCTGCTGATTTTCCTTTTTATTAAGGGCTCCAGCACAAGAACTGGACTGTGAATACTGAGCTATTAGTGTTGGCTCACAAATGTTGAATGGATGGTATTGATTTTTTGAAGATGTTTGGAACAGTAATAAAAATAAAAAATAAAGTAAAAAATGATGAGGCTTTACAGATAGCCAATAAAAGAATCCACAACAAGTTAGTAAACTCTTGGGCTATTCAACCTTGACAATGTCCTTTTCAATCCGAATCTAATCTTACCCCCATGCTTTGAGTAGCTAGCTGCATTTGTTTTCTCCCTCACAATGCAACACTGGCTCAATGAGTCACTCTGAGCAACAGCTTGCACTTTCATACTGTCACACTCTACCCAGTCACCCTGCAGGAGCAGAGAAAGAAACGTGCAAGAAAAGACCTGGAGTAAATGATAAAAGTCCTGTTCATCAGAAGGAACTTCTAACGTCAATGGGAGCTCACAGCATGTGGCAGCTGTGAAGCCAGACCCCTTACAGACTTTAGATGGACCTCTCAAGCACACACACTGTCCTTTCCTAGACTTCGCAATTTGCAGCGTTTGACTTACTCCATGAATAGGTGAAAATAACCCACTCATTTTTATTACAAACTTTATTATCCAACTAATATATTTAAAAAAATACAAATGCAAAGCAGTTGTTGAGCACAGCGGTTTAAAAACGCTATTTAATTTTTACTGTGAGGTGATATTCCTTAATGCTAGCCAAAACTGACACATAACCATTCAGTACCTTTCAAAATAGAAAATGACTTATCCAGAATTAAATGCTTGAAAAGAAAGATTTTTGAAATGGAAGTCTCTGAAGAAAACTGACCCTCAGTGTCTGAATATTTCATTATTTCTGACACAAGGGACTTAAAAAATCAATTTAAAAACAGATGAATTAGCCTAATTTTAGCTCATTACTCTAACATAAAATTGGAGGAAGGCAGTTATAAATTAGGCCAAATATTTCTAGAACTAAGCTAAAAAAAATTAAAACAGGCAATATGGTCTTTGTATACTGACAGATGCTAACACCACTGAGTAGATGAGATAACATCTTATCCAACAAGCAGTTCTACCACATTCACTGGGAATGACTGGAGAGTAAGTTGTACTATAGTAAAAAATACAGCACTGAGTTACCAATATCTGGCTGTGTGTTTGTACAATGCCCTCTGTGATGAGCTTCCTATATGGATATTACAAAAACATACATAAGAAACAAAAAAAAGTTCATGAGCTTTGAAATAGAACTGAAATATGGAGATGATATCAATTAAATAAAAAGATCACAAGGAACCTCAATAACCCATTTTGTTTCAACCATTGCTAGCTGTTTTTGCCTCCCAGTTGAATAAAAATCAGAGCTGCAAATCTATTCAAATAATCTCCGAAGAAAAGACTTTTTCACTGGTGTGGTTAACTTCAAAGTTTTCTTTTTGTGCAATCGTTTCATGGGCTGCTTTTTCAGATGCACCACCTTTTTGGGAGTTTGTAGCCCTTTATTAAGGTCAACATGCTCATTGCAGAAGTACTTGACATTTGCTTCTGAGAGCCGTAGAAGCATGCTCTCTGACAGATCCATACACTGCGCATGAACCCAATGGCCAGTCCCACTGGAACACAAAATCATTGCAGGCTTGTTGAGTTCTGTTGAATAGAAAGGCACCCAGGTGTTAATGTCAATGTTGCAGCTGGCGCAGCAGATGATCCAGTACCCTGTTTCTGATTCATCTTCTTCATCATCTTCATTGTAAGTATCAATGTCATCAACATCAAAGCTATTGGCTTCAGTACTAAAAGAAAACTCTTCGGAATCTTCAAATGGAGTGGAGTCTCCTTGGTCTTCGGTAGATGCCTGACTGCACGCTTGTGCTGTCAGTTCTTCCTCCTCATCCTCTTCTGCTCTGTTGCATCTCAAAATGTAGAAGTAGTTTGCATCTGAGATTAACTGTTTGTTGGCCCCAGGAATGCCCAACAATATGGACCCTTTGCCCATATCACAGCCAAACCACGTCCTACAGTGTCTAATATCAGGTGTCCAGTCTGGGCTTGCCCTTTCAACAATCTCTATTTTATTCTCTTCCAAAACTATAGTGTTACAGACCATCCGTTTCTGGTTGTCAGACTGGTAGCCCCCAACAAGGACAAATTCAGTATCACCAGTTTGAGTCACAATACCACTTGACACAGATATTCCTCCTGGCAAGATAGAGCAAGTCACAGCTGGGCTGCCCAGAGGGAGATCAACCTTTAGCTTGTACAGGCTGGGAGGCCGGGTGTTATTTTGAAGTGAATGGCCTCCCAAAATGTAGATTGTATCATTCCTGGCAACTGAAACATGGAAGGAAAGTCCATCTTGAAGCTCTGGAAGTATGTATGATGTACAGCATCCAAACTCAAAATCAACAAGAAACACAGATGGCAAACAGTCAACTACACTATTCCATTTTTCAGTAGTTCTCTGTGCAAGAGGAATATATGATCGTCCTCCAAAGATAACAATCATGCTTTTTCCCCGGCTATGAACTACATTAATTGTATGTCCATATCTAGCTTCAGGGACATCTCCATCTAGATCTTTCTCAATGCATTGAAATGTCGTTTTCTTGGTAGTTTTGTTTACCATACTCATAATGTAAACCTTATCAGAAAGATCATTGTTAGGTGTTTTCCCACCATGAATGATATACTGGTGCTTATCGGGCTCCCCGTTGCCTCTAAGCACGCAAATAGCTGGGTAGCGGAGTGGGGGAAGGTAACAGGAATCCCTAGAGAAGGCAGCAGGTTTCATTTTGAGCTCGTTCTGCTTTATATCAAGGAAGAAAACACCAGTGGGACAGGATCTCTTCGGCCATCCTTTCTGCCCAAAAAAGAAGACATGCCCATCAAAATTCAGCAGGGAAGAACCCGGCTGAAGCAAGGATGAATTACTGACTGCTGATACCATCTGCAGTGACATTGCATCTGCTGGTTGGGTCATCTTGTGGTATCTGAGACAAACAACACAAAAGAAACATGTTTTGAACACTCAGTGAGAGCATTTACTTGAATAAACGGCATTAAATATGCATGTCAGTTCTCTCATCATTTAAACTGTGTACCAGTTCTGTGGAATTTTGAAAAAAAATACTGCTAATATTTACAAGCATAGCGCTTGCGTTCGCGTCTGCTGGGCCAGCGGTACTGCCTCCACCCGACCAGCAAAGTCAAGGCCGCCCACGGGGCCCGGGGCTCCCATGGAAACGCCGGCCCCGGGGCCTGCTGGGGCCGGTAGTTTTCCTTCGGCAGCTCGTCAGACGACCGGGCTCGTCTCCGAGGCTGCCCCGGGTCAGGCGGGGTCCGCGGGCAGGCTGCGGTGAGTGTGGCCGCAAGGGCCGGGGCCATTCCGCATCGCTGCCGTCAGCAGGCGGGTCCCGCCCCCGAGAGCTGGCAGAAGGCGGATGCTTGCGCGGGGCGGCTGCGCGCGGCCTGCGGAGCTGGGGGCGGCGGGGGGCGAGCCCGTAGCACACGGGTTCCGCGTTGCCCGGTAGGGCTCGGCTGGACTCCCCGGCCAGCCCCCCTCTTGAGACTGGCCTCCTTAAGCTAGACAGCGTGTAGGTCTACAAGGCAAACATCACGATTAGTTGAAGACATGTAGGAGCAGTCGGGCCCAGCCGTGTTTCTAACCGTGTTAGTCACTGGATGGAAGTTGCAGGGACGAGTCCTGCCAGCGCACTGCATGGCTCTGTATAGGATCGATGGGCTGACTGCCCCATGCATTTGTCTTGCCATCAGATTCATCTGTGGGGTTTGCGGTTTGGATTTGTCATGTTGTATACTTTCATGAGTAGGTTCCAAGAGATTTTTTTTTTTTTTTTTACGTGTTTGTTCAGAAATCTAAAATAGTTTATGCAGTCAGCCTGTGCAGTAACACTGCTTTGGAGAGCAAAGATGCCAGGGACGAAATCAGCTAACCAGTCTGTGGTGACAGCTGAACTGTGCCTTTCAGTCAATGCCCAAGTTCGTGTGTTCAGCCTTTGCCAAATCTGCATAATTTAAAGTTGTGAGCTAGCTTCGAAGTACAATATTTGAAGAAAAAGCCCTGCCAAAAGTCCCTCCACATTTTGAAATACAGTTTCTCTTTTTGAATTCTTTAGGATTCATATTTTTATTGTGCCTGGTTTTCATTTTTGCTGTAATAGCAAAAGCAAGAAACAGAGGATTCCATCTTCTTTAAGGAAGGATGAATATCTTCTGGTGGTGTACCATCAAAACCTGGGGATTCTAGAACAGCAGTGCTTACAGCAAGGATCACTGTGGGGCTGATTTGAGGGACTGTGGGACTGGTAACACTGGGTTCATCAAATTGCTATCTGGATATGTTCTCATGTACAATAAGAACTGCTGTATTCCGTTGATATACTGCCTGCCTGCCCCACTTGCTAGTATGCTAGCTGCAGTGCTATTGTATGGATATGCCATTAAATGCTTTCACAGGTAAATGAGCCTGGTCAGATGTGCTTGGGCCATAGCACATGGGAGGGAAGGCATAGCCCCTACTGTTGTCCATTAAAAAAAAAGAAAAGGAAAAATAAATAAATAATCAATGGAATATCTGTCTTTTTGTATATTGTGGAATCATTCAAATATCATGGTGAAGCAGCACTCGCTGCATAACTGGTCCAAGTGCCTCTGTCCTAAAGGTGGTGATTCTTCCTGTGTTTAGATTCCTCTTCAAAAGAGCTGCACTGTAGGCAAAGTTCGGTTATTAGTCAGTTAAATTAGCTAATCCCATTCTGAGGATGTTTTTGTTATTATTTGCATGAAGAGAAATTTGCCAAATTGTTTACATTCAGATGAGATTCTAAACAGAAATCTTTGCTGCATCTTTCTTGCAGCTATTCAAAAACGGTCTTTTTAGGAGAGTATGCACAAATTTGGGTTTGCTGGATTATATTTCCTGTCTTTGCTTTCATATTGTTTGGTTACGTAGCTTCTTTGTTTTTGTGGTCTTTAGTAAAGTAATTGAATTTCCACAATAAGGATGCCATGAGCACACAGTAAGTTAGCATTACTATATTTTCCTACTAGCTTGAATTTGAAATCTAATGAGTATTAAAGATGGCAAACAATTTAACTGAAGCATTGACTATGCTGAGTTCTGAAGTATATGCTATCCAGAGAAACTGCTGGAGACAGAATGGAGAAAAAGCAATTAAAATAATTAAAAATGAGATTGATAGACATACAGAATGTACTGGTTAAATAAAACACGCTTAAAAGCACTTCCTCCTTGTCATTGCTTAATATTCCTTGACCTTTACATAAATAAGCAGTTCAGTAAGTGAAGGAGAGAATCTTTATCCTGGATTCTGTGACAGCAGTAGCTCCTTAGGCCCCTGCTGGGATAGTTTTATCTTTCCAGGTTGTTCCATGCTAACTGTAGTGTGTTCACGTTGTGTGGCTGATCTTGGGCTGTGCTGACTTCCCCCTCTAAGCTATTACTAACGTTACATTAAAAAAAACAAGACCCATATTCATGTTAATTTCACAGTAGTTGGAATGTTGCCAAATAGTGACTGATTAAATCTTGTGAACTGCAGCAAACCAAAAGCACCGTTCAGCTTTAAAATAAGGTATTTGAACAACACTGATTAGATTCGGAGAGAAAACAGATTGCAGGATAGCAAGGGGTCTTAGTTGGTAAATGCTGCTTGCTGACCATCAAATTCTGTCATTAGTTTGTAATTATTTGTAACTGGGCAGGAACACAGTTATCTACAGTAGATTTAAGTTTGTTTTGCAATATTATATGTTTTTTCTTTTCCTCTGACTGATCTGCAGTGTCTCCTTTTGCAAAACGGCAAGCAAGTGCTCTTTCCAAATTCTTCACAATCAAAATAAAGTCCAGACACCTACAGAGCTTTGAAGTACTCCATTAAGAGGATTAAGAAAGCAATTGTTTTGAGAAATAGTATTTAAAAAAATTATTAATTGTATCAACCAAGTTTGCTCTGGGTAAAACAATAAATCAGACGTACCTGGCTGATGGAGTGCTTTTGTGTCCTCCAAAATCTTTCTATGTAATTGAGATTCAAATGTGAGCACTTTGAGGAATCTTCTCTGACAGCACAGGGGCTTATGGCATGGAGGGGAATCTATCTGTTCAATTTGCAGATGTGTTCCTGAGAACTCAGTCTACTGTGGCTAACTGGCTGTGACCGTTTTTTTTCTTCTTTTTTTTTTTTCCTTTCCTCTCTTGTCTTCGGATAGCACAACAAGAAACCCACCAGCCTTTAAGAGATTTAACTCTTTGCAGCTGAACTAGTCGAACAATTGAAATTGTTAAAGCTTGGAGCATGCACTTCTTTGTAGCTTAATTCTTTACTCTGTTTAACCCATCAAGCTTGTGATCTTTTTTGGAGTTTTTCAGTGCCAGTGTAGTGTAAAATATAAGCTGAAGTAATTTTTTTTTTTGTGTCCAAAGCTATACTAATTTTGATGTGTAGTAAAAGGATGAGTGAGGACTGACTAAATTTCCAGTCCAAAGTCCATTGAAGTCAGCAGCCTTCTGGTCAGATCGTAAAGAATGAAGACTTTGCTCCCTTCTGTGGCATTTTTCATCAGATTCCCAGAGTTTTTCTTCAGGTTAGACTCTGTGAAGTCCTATGGGAACATATCCTTTCAGCAGCCAGCAGTGCTGGGGCACAGAGGATAAGCCACTTACGTAGCACAGCGCAGCAAGTAAACTGAAGAACCTAGAAAACAATTCACTCTTCATAGCTCCCTGAACCTATTTCACTCATTCTTGAGTTACAACATCTGCCACACAGTATTTTAGAAATGCCTCATCTCCCATTTGAAACCGCAGTGAGAATAGAAATAGGAACAGCTTGTAATGGAATTTGGTTAGTACAGGAAAGCAAACACACCCAGTGTTTGTGAAAAATCATCTTGAGACATTGAAAAACTGTAATGCAGATAGGATGTGGTGGAGTTTCTCATCTGAAATATAGCAGCTATAAGGCATTGTGCCCTGTATTGTCTGCATGGGCCTATTTCTTCTCTAGTGAAACAAAGAGCAAAGGAATCTGTGCTGCAGAGTTTGAGGCTAGAGAACTTAATTTTGCCCATAACTTAAGGGTATTCAGATCAGATTTATTTGTATTTTCAGTGCCTAGGTGATATTCAACAGATTCTTATTGAGTGCTTCACATAGTCAAACCCTTGTTTGGATCTGAGATCAAAAGATCTACTGGCCAAAGAGATACAAATATTTAAGGGAAAATCCAACCTCAACTTGTCTTGTTTAATATTTTATATTCATTTTATTCTCCTTCTGCTACTTGATACGTCTTATCTCTAGAAATTCTTTTTCCAATTACTGTGGATGAGAAGACAGAGAAATTAAAGTTTGTTGGCAATATCATGTTGGTTTTGGTTGAGGATGTGGTCTGTCCAAACTGGTCTTCTGTAACTGTCGGTGACAAACTGCTTTGGAAGAGCTGCAAGGAGCCAGTAGCTTTGGAATAATGTATCTACAAGGCAGAAAAATCATGTTCATAACTGTGCAGTCCACAGCAAGAATATATAGGGTTTGCATCTTGAAATTATTTGGCAGAGAACCAAGGTGAAAATGAATCAATAGACCTCTTCACAATTTCTATTTTAATAACGTTGACATACTGTGTTTTCAGCAGATTGCTTATTGTCATAGAGATGCTTTGTTTCACTTCATTTTCTCCTACTACACTTAATTAGGTAATACATGATTTACATCTTCATCCCGAGTCGTTCCAAGTTGCACTGAGATTCCACACCTGTCATTATATTATCTGCCAGTAAACCTCCATCCCAGGGGTGGAGATGGCTCTCCATGTGTTATAGCAACACACTTCAGGGAGGCAAGAAAGTGGAGGCCATCCTACTTGTTTGTGGAAGTAACCATCCTGGATGCAAATGTGTGGCTAGATATTTAGCCAAAACCCTGGGCTGAAACCTGTAGAGGAAAGAAGGCATGGGGAATCCATTGTCCTAGAGTCTTCAATGCTCTGTCTCATCCCAAAACATCAGTAAACAGTGTTTAACATGTGAGTGACAGGGCTTTATTTGGAGGCCTGGTTTAAAAAAGCTGATTACATCCAGCTGTGCTTTGACGGTAACATCCTGGAAGATCACACTCCAGGAGATGGTGGGTACTGTGCTTTAGAAGTGTTTGGGCGCAGAAGATGTTACCCTTGTCAAAGGCCTCCAGGTGGTCTTTAAAGTACATAGCGCTTGTGAAGAAATTGGAAATTCATAAAAAGAATAATAATAATAATCAAACAACCAAGAAAAAAACCCAACTCGACAATAACAAAAACCTAAATCCTCTGATCGTGCGTGGGACTAAGATAATAGCACTGAAACCGAGCAGGATCAATGTGCTTACTTGCAATTAAAGCCCTTACACATCCTGTAAAAGCCTGTGCAAGCTGTGTGTGAGAGGCGCGTGTTTTTGACCATCAGGAAGGTCGACTCTGAGGCTTGGTAATGCACTTACATAAGCAGATGCAGCTCCCATTCAAGCAAATTGCTGATGCATTATGTGCGCGCCCTTAAGACCTTCTCCTGCTGAAGGCAGTGGCAAACATCCAGCTGATTTAAATAGGATTAGCTGCTGCAGATCGCACTGAATTGAGAGGTGCTGCAAGAAGCATCATTTGAAAGTTTTTGTGCTTTGTAATTGAAACTTTTGCTTCTAGCTCATTCCTGTGGCTGGGTTGCCCTGCAGCTGGCTACAGCCAGAGGTTTCTGCTGTCAGGGTGGCTGGGTGGGGGGAAGAGAAGTAGGGCAGGACTGCGGGCAGGAGGCTTTCTTCTGCAACCGTAGCTCTGCAGCTGTTTAGCCAGCAAGGAAACAGCTGACTGCCTTCTGGAGAGTGGGTAACCTTCTGTTCTGCACCACTAAAAATGTTTTATGCCTTTCTCAGTGTAGTCAAGAGCCCGCAGGATCACTCCTTTCCCTTGGCCCACTTTCGAAGTGCCATCTTGGGATGCTTGTGATGTGTCCACATGCAACCAAAAACATTCAAGGACATGCTGAGGTTGCAGCTTTCCATGCCTCCTTGCTGAAGTAGCCAGGCCAAAAGAGTCCCTAAAATTAAGGTCTTTCTAGTGCAGATTGGTATATGAAACCTTTGTGGATGAGAGCTGCTAGATAAATGTTTGCTGTTTTGTTCTGTATCATGGGTTGAAAAGAGTAAGATTGCTTTTATGAGGTGTTAGATCTTAAATATTAGAGACTCCTTTGGAAAAGGTTCGTTATGACAAATTGGTTCCTGTAGTAGCTGTACACGAAGAAAAGATCGGGCATAGGCCAGTGGTAACAGCATATAAGATGTAAAAATAATATATTTATATTTGATCTGATTTGTACATAGTTTATAAAATCTTGAGCGCTGGTGTATTTAGTGATAATTTCCATAAGCCCACAAGCGATCTATGTATATTTCCAAATATCCTTATTTTAACTGAGAACTACTTTTGGTAGAGCAAGTTCATAGTGTGGCAACCAGACTAAACTATGCCAGAAGTACTGGAGTACTCAAAAATGCAAGAAAACCATATTTCACTGCACTTTAAAAATTGTTTAATGGAACTAATAACTGCGTAATTGAAATCATGCAAATACACACTTGATCTGCTCTGTGATTCAGTGCAGAGATTTCTGGTTTGGCTTAAGCTGATGGGAAGAAGACTGCATTTTGAGAAATAAAATTGATTTTGCACAATCTGCTGATGATCAGCGAGACTAAATGAATGATCGCCTCAAGAAACCTCATTATAGTAATTTGGATGAACGAGCAGGATTGAGATGCAAAAAGAAGAAATGATAGTTGCTGCTGAAATGCATCTCTTACTAACATTTGAGTCTAAATTTAACTATTCAAAGCCAGCACAGGGAGAGGATCAGATGGCTTTGCCTTACTTTCCTTGACACTTGAGTTGGTTTGCTGCCCTTTGCAAGAAAAAAGGTAAGTTTTGGTTTCAGTGGTAGTTACTCTCCATCTGAACAATGTAGTCATTTCATTCTTAGAGGTGTGACTGTATCCAATCCTTAAATTGTGGCTTTATTCCAGACCATTACTGTAAGTTAAAATAGCCTACGTTATTTTTTTTTCCTCCTGAGAGTCTTCTGGTCAGTCTGGTTTCCACTGTTCACATCGCAAAACTTCTCTGCAGCTGACACGTTGTGGAGTTTGTTTAAGAGAGGCCAGGAATAAAATAGGTGGGAAACAGCAGAAAACCGACGTGAGATGAGAATGAAAAATACAAGAACTTTGATAGGTTGAGCTCAGTTTCTGAACACCTCATAATGGTATCATCAATCCTAACCACATGTTCAATTTCAGGAGTGCATTCTCCGAATGCTGACATCTGTGATTTTATTTAGGCTGGTAGAATAGGACTATGCAGTTCTTCAAAGTAATTGAAAATAGGTGAACATGTAGATGTAGCTCCTCTCTATTGGTTGGGTGAAGGAGTGTTCTTCTGAGAGAACCTAAGTTTGCATTTGGGCCTAATGGGTTCTTCCTACCTGTGGCTCCCTGATTCTGTAGACTTAATTAACAGCTTTGTAGCTGTGCAAGGAAAGATTAAATCTGTGTTGGATTATTACCTCTGTATTCCATTTTTCTATTTATTTCTTGTGTTAGATTTTTTTTGAACATAACTGTGATGTTCTCATAAAAAGCAATAAAATATTGGAAAGGAAAGGAAAAGAAAGGAAATAATAAAATAAACAGATGGATGCCAAAACTACAAATAGGGTTTTCTCCCCTCTTTTCCAATATAGGATTTATTAAAATATGAATAATTCAGTGAACTCACGTTACATAATATATTCTTTGTGTTTTTCAGAAGAAGAAATAAGAAATGTCACCTATGAATTATAAGTTATTTCCTTAACAATGATGAATGGCATTGACACAGTTGGTAGCAGATCTAATATGCTAGTGTCAGCCAGCAATAACTATCTTGGCTGTAGCAGAACTACTCTGGATATACTGCTTTGTCTTGGGTAAAAATTTGGTCCTTATTTTGCTAAAAAGTGCTGTCAGTCTTCTTCCATGCTTGAACTATCCAGGGCATTTTCTCCACTATTTATTAAAGAAGATTACTCTTTTGGTGAAGCTTTTCCCAATACATGCATATTGAAGTACATGCTAGATGAAAATGCCTAGGCTCAGTGTAATGTATGTTTAAAACCTTTAGGGATAACTTCCTTTTCAGACTATATCAGGAGATTTCAGGTATTAAATATTGGATTATATTCTAACAGCGTCCAACACTAGCTTTTTCATGAGGTTAGTGTTCTGTTTTTCACTTTTGTAATATGGCTGAAACTTTGTCAAGTTGAATTCAGCACTGCACCCTAGCTAACAGTAATGACCAAAAGCTGGTGTTCCTCCAGGGTCTTGTTGTACCTCCACAGCTTGACTAGTACAGGATATTAAAACTTGAAGTGGTTTCCCATGTTCTGTAGGAAGCAGAGGCTGAGCAGGAGGGTAAGAACTGAGCTATAGCAAAATGCAGATACCTGGTCTGGGTGCTTAGTCTCAAGCTGATGACAAGGTGCCTGGATGGCTGCAGAACACAACATTCACTGAGAAAGCTGCCGTTCAGCTTGACTAATTATACAAATGTCCCCCCCAAATGGCTTATCAATTTTCTAGCTTACTAGAGCTTTTTAGAGTAAAGGAGTCTTTGATGCCAGCCCTCCTCTGATTTGTTAATAAGTCAGTTAAACTCTCTGTGACTCAGTTTTTCTCATCTGTGATTGGCTATAATATGTGCTTGTTCTTCTTCATGGGACTATTGTGGAGTTTATTTCATTAGAATTTATAAAGCACTTGGAGATCATAGATGCCACAGAAAAACAAGAATTTGTTATTACCATATGAAATATGTGTATGTATATTTTTTCCTTTGATGCCAGCCTTCCAAATCACTGCAGTGTTTCATATAATGAAATTTACCACAAATAATGACTGTAATAACTGAACAATAAGGAGCAATAGAATGGCATTGCTTCCCTCTGAAACCACCATAATTTGCATAAACTGCTCTGAGAATCTGGTAAATGATATTCTACTTGGTCAGTCCACAAGTATTAATACTTGATTGTTTTTTTTGCAAAACATTAGTGAACTCCAGCTTCAGATCATGTGGGTATGCAGGTGTTTTCACATCTCTGGAACATTTGCCTTCTTTACAAGCTGGCAATCCAGCAAAATTAGAGTTTGACGTTAGAAATGATGCTTTATTTTCATTTGGAGCTTTGAACAATTCTTGCTTGATCTTATTAAGTATAAAATCAAGTTGGCAGCCCTTCCTTAGTGTATTTGAAGTTAGATTTGAAGTTTTGATGAAGAATTGAGGTTTCATTCTCAAAAGATGCTTTCTAATGCTGTGGTAAATTGAAGGAAGAAGCAGGGGAAGATGTGAAAATCAAGCAGTAGGTGAATAATGCATTCTTGCATCTTTATTACATTTATGTCTGCAAACTGGTTGTTTAAATTTTCTAGTTACGTTGGTGCTGTGGGAGAGAGTGGCAGCTCTGTGTGTCCATGCCCCCACCTGTGTCTTCCTACTGCTAGTACTCCAGTCCTACATGTACAAAAAAATTAGTAATATTATTAACTATTTGACATCACACGGCTGTCAAAATGTATTTACACAAGTTAAGAAAATAACACATGGTGTTTCTGCAGCTCTCAGTATTTGTTCCCTTCTCAAGACAAGGTCCTTCCTTTCCTGTATGGCTGCCTAGCTCTACCATACTCTCCCTGTCCTGCGCACCGTCTCAGCATGCACATGCACATTGTGATTTCACGTGCCGTACAAAATCTGGGTTTTGTGGCTTTGATGGTATAGCGAGCAGTGCACCTGCAAAATGATGGATTTGGTCCAAGTTTTGAGTGTACAGGTGTCCTACTTGCAAGATCCAACAAGCTAGTGAGTGGTGTCACTGTTTCTACAAAGAAGGCAGGGGTCTGACATGTTTTAAGACTAACAACTCAAAATGAGGGGAAGGAACCCCACTGAGGGAATCTGGCTCTTCTGTAGCCCGTGTTACCCAAGATCATAAATTTCATGCATGCATCTTCACACTTTCTCCCTTTATGCTTTAAGTTACTACTTGCCCTTAAGTTCTTGGGAAATGTGGTACATAATCCCACTGAAGAGATCGGGACTTCACAAGGAGTGAAGAAAAAAATGACATTCTAGTGGTTATAAATACGCGTTTGGGACTCTTCAGTTCATATGTTTGCTGCCTGCAGATACATACGGCTCTTTTTTTTTATTGCAGGAGAAGCCTACTAACCCAGATATACCTATTTGTCTGTCAAGGTGTGGATTATGGAAGAGCAACTGATAAACAACTGCATCCTTGATCAGTTTGTTAATAGCCATGAGCAGTCATACGAAGAGTTTCTAAGCACATTCACTTATTTTTTGCAAGGTACGTACCTCCCAAATCTCCCACTAGAAATTGCAGCCAGAAAGGATGGTAAGAAGAGCAGCAGTAGTATTTAGAGTTCAGCTTTGCGATCTTAGTCAAATCCTTCTGATGCTTTTGTTTCTCCTAACAGCAGTGAAATCCCTAATGACAACTTTCCTTAGTCTGGTTCATACACTGCTGAGGTAGGGCCCTACAAGTGGTTAACCATGTTTTGCTTTCTTTAGGAAGGTTGTAGGGGACAATATTATAGAATCATAGAATCATAGAATTAGCTAGGTTGGAAAAGACCTACAAGATCACCTAGTCCAACCATCCACCTACCACCAATAACCCCACTAAACCATGGCTCTCAATGCTATAGCTAAACGTTTCTTGAACACCTCCAGGGACGGTGACTCAACCACCTCCCTGGGCAGCCCATTCCAGCGCCTGACCACTCTTGCAGAAACGTAGTATTTCCTAATGTCCAGCCTAAATTTCCCCTGGCGCAACTTGAGGCCATTCCCCCTCGTCCTGTCACTAGTTACAAGAGAGAAGAGGCCAACCCCCAGCTCACTACAACCTCCCTTCAGGTAGTTATAGAGAGCGATAAGGTCTCCCCTCGGCCTCCTCTTCTCCAGACTGAACAATCCCAGCTCCCTCAGCTGCTCCTCATAAGGCCTGTGCTCCAGACCCCTCACCAGCTTCGTCGCCGTCCTCTGAACATGCTCCAGGGCCTCAATGTCTTTTTTGCAGTGAGGGGCCCCAAACTGGACACAGTACTCGAGGTGGGGCCTCACTAGGGCTGAGTACAGAGGGAGAATCACTTCCCTACTCCTACTGGCAACACTATTTCTGATACAAGCCAGGATGCCATTGGCCTTCTTGGCCACCTGGGCACGCTGCTGGCTCATGCTCAGCTGAGCATCGACCAATACCCCCAGGTCCGTTTCCTCCACACAACTTTCCAGCCACTCTGCCCCAAGCCTGTAGCATTGCCTGGGGTTGTTGCGGCCGAAGTGCAGGGCCCAGCACTTGGTCTTGTTGAACCTCATCCCATTGGCTTCAGCCCAGAGATCCAGCCTGTCCAGACCTCTCTGTAGGGCCTCTCTACCCCCAGGCAGATCGACACTTCCTGCCAGCTTGGTGTTGTCTGCAAACTTACTGAGGGTGCTCTCGATGCCCTCATCCAGGTCATTAATAAAGATATTGAAGAGGACAGGCCCCAGCACCGACCCCTGGGGAATGCCGCTCGTGACCGGTCGCCAGCTGGATTTACCTCCATTCACCACCACTCTCTGGGCCCGGCCCTCCAGCCAGCTCCTTACCCAGCAAAGGGTGTACCTGTCCAAGCCACAGGCTGCCAGTTTCTCCAGGAGAATACTGTGGGAGACAGTGTCAAAGGCTTTGCTGAAGTCTAGGTAGACCACATCAACAGCCTTTCCCTCGTCCACCAGACGGAATATGTGGGAATATGTGGAAGGCTAGGCTTTCCTTACATAAGTCCCATGTCATTTTGCTAGGGAACTACGCATAAAGGAAGAAGCTAAGGAAAATACTTTGTAGTACACAGTGGCCTAAGATAGGGGTGTGCAGTTTGGATAGTTTCATTGTTTTAATAGTATTGGCTTTCTGTGCTATGTTATGATAAACACAAAGCTGGCTCTACAATAACTTGGATGAAGGGATATCATATTAGGGTAATTGGGTTGAAAAAGATCTTATGCTTTACAAATAAAATAAAAGGTGGAGCTTAATTTTGATCTGAGCCGAGTTACAGGAAGTTTAGATTTGGACCCAAATTCTGTAGCTCAGGTTCATTTATTCTGGCCGTTCTTTCAGGTGCAATAAAAATAACTGTGAGTTACATACTACTCAGTTATAATTCTTTTTACCACAGCTTTGCACTAAGAATGATATCCTCATCTTATTGCGGAAGTGCTGTACTTTCCAATTACACCCTGTGGCATGCTCCACTGACTGGCACTCAGAAGTCTGTCCTGTACTTGTCCTTCAGGCAGAACTAAGTGTCAGTCTCAGGCACTGAGGAGAAAACCAGTGGGGGAGTCAAAACTGCCACAGAAATAATCTTGTGGCAGCCTTCTTTCTCTCCTCCAATAAAAAATAAAAGAGAAAGGAGGCACTGGGGGATTAGGTAAGAGGATTGAAAATTAGCTTCTGGTCTTCTTTATGTATGATTGATGCACTGGGGATAGGTCCTATCTTAGAAGCATGCTGCATATCAGGATGCTACTTGCAAAAAGCTTCAGCGTGCATTTCAGTCACTTTCATTGTCACTACAGCATCTGCCACTAAAACTTTGTATATCAAAGGTAGAGTTTTAACTGAATCAAATGCTTAGAAATGTAGCTTCCTATGCTGGTGTAAACAAAATAGCTCAGGTTGTTTTTCTCCTGTCTTCATTTTCCTTTAAAAATACCCAAAGGTGCTGCTTTGCATTATAAACTAATGACCTGTAGAAATTCCACTTAAGGCACAAGGCACTTTAGCATCAGAACAGTGCAAAAACATTCTGCAAAATACCACATTCTTAGTTTCTCAATTTTGCACTTGAAAAATAAGTCATTTGGCTTTTAAAAAAAAAATTCAAAAAAAGCAACTGTAATAGCTTAATAAGACTATCTGTTAATAGGCTCAAGAAATGTTCACTTTTGTGTCATAAGTTCAGATACTCACGGTGAAAATAAGTACTGTCAATAAAATCCAGCCATTTACAATCTGCCCTTCTGAATGTGGCCTGATAATAGTGTAGATCCACACTGCATTTTTCTACCATGAGCATTAATGTTAGAATTTTCAGTCCTGCCTCATTAGATATAGAGAGATGTTTGTGTACACAAACAACCAAACCTATTCAGTTATGTTTGTAAATTAGGTTGTAACATTGCAAACAGAAGAAACAAATAGAACTGATTGGATTCCACTGATTTCAGAGTACCGTATTTATATAAGGTGACTTTCACTTGTACCTAAGTTCATACTAGTGCTCCCTAGTTGGGTTGAAGGGATATTTTCACCAGGAGTTTCTTCATTACTCTTGCAAGTGTCTCATAAGAAGCTGGTTTCCTAACTAGTGTGTAATTTTTCTTCATTAGTTAAATTTACACACAATAAAATTGAAAAACATACATACATACTATGAGTACAAAATCCAAGCATCATTGACTGTTCTGGGCTGTCTAGAAAGATCCCTTTGAAACCATAAATGTTAGCCTGGACTAAGCCCTTGTGAACACATTAGGGTCTTCTCCTGACAGAATAGTTAAATTCTTGTAAACCTGGGAAACTGAATATTAATTAATTGTTCCATGCCTAACTTTCACTGGATTTTTAAGGGTTGCTAATATCCTATTAAAGGAAACCTTATATTTAGAATGTTGTCTTTTTTTATCTGAATGTGATATTACCTTTGGTTTCTCTGTACAGTATGAAAAGAGATCAAATTCTTCATTGTGATATTTGAGAAAATACTCCTTTTAGCTTGTCTAGAACAAGATTTGGAGTCAAAATAAGGTCCTTCTAAATCCTATGTAATTTATTTACTGATATGTACATGATATGCACACAGTTACATTATAACTTAATGGGAACATAAAATCGTATATTTGATACAGGAATTTAGTCTTTCTCATTTTAGCATTGTTAAAAAAGCAGAGTCTATTTGTTTTGAAGTGTTCTTGCTGATGTGGCAGAAATTTGTAGACTAATAGACAATAAATACTATTGTAAGGCTTTTACTTCACTTCTGCCAGATCTAATAATGATAGAACATGGATAAACTTACTTAAATGACATGTAAGGACCCTGAGCTGAGCATTTTAAATATATATTCTCCAACAGAACATAATCGATTTCAAGTGCATAATATTTATGAAAGTATGACAGCACTCTCTACATGATTGGAAAGATTTTTAATACTTTTTATTGGTCATGTAGTGGATGGACACTTGAGGGCTGGGCTGGCTAAAAAGTCCCTTTTCCTATGTACAGCATTCAAAGGGTGTTTTTAGTTAAAAGGATAATATTAAAATGAAAAGGTAGTTAAATGGCCTGGTGAATCCATGTTAACACAAATGAGTAGTTAGAGGATAGGTCTAGAAAACTGAATTTTTTCATGCTCTCTATTAAGATTTGCAGAAGTTTTTAGTATCTGCAGAAAAAAAGACCACCTCTTTTGTTCAAATCCAACCAATGATATTGGTAAGAGGAATCATTTTGTTGATCATTTTAATGTGTTCGTTTCTATTGCTTTTAAAATCACTAAATGCTCTTATGTTTATGCCAACTTAACGTATTTATTTTTTGTTATTCCTTTAGCTTTGAGTAGAAAATATTTCATAATAGAACAGCTAACTAGCATTTTTCTGAGGTTATACAGCTCTCCTATGTTGTTTAAATCAAAAAAAAATCATGAACGATGTCTTGACTGTGCAGTTAAAGAAACCTCATGAAAGTTGGGTTTACAAGGGAATTCATGATACTGTTTTCTGAAAGTGTGGCTAAAGAGTGATCTCTTCAAAACTTAACAGTAGAACAATTTTGGATCTATTTCAGTGAGATTTTGTCTGATCTTTGTTTTTTTTTTTTTTTCAAATTACTGTGCAGGGCAAGAGGCTCTTTCAGGTCTTATAAAGAGAGTTTGAAGTTTAGTGGAAAGAATTTGGTGTCCAAAATTAGAAGGCATCATTTGCTTCTTTTTTCTAAACTCAAAGGAAGACTGGGAAATTCACTGAAGCATAAAATGTCTCCTTCAAACTTCTACAAAAAAAAAAATCAGAAATTTCATCTAGATTTTAAGTTACTCCTCTCTTCCTTATATATATATATCTGTATAATCCTGAATCAGTCAGCTGCTAGAATGAGAAGCTGTTGCTAGAATAAAATTCTTACCCAAACTCAAGTTTTGATTCACAGTTTTTCCTTTCTCCTGGCCACTTGACCACTGGAATTAAGTTCAATCCATTGCTGATGTTAAGTTTGCTCTATTTCATGTACTTCATCCTACTTGACTCTATGCTGAGGTCTGAGGGCTTTGATCAGACCCATCTCTAAGTAAACTGAACCTTGGATGTATACTTCCTAGCCTCCGTGCTGCTCTTTTAATGCTTCTGGACACATCAGACTGTCTGGCAGAGGAAGCTGGAAAGTGGACGACTATTTCTCTGCTACCAGGTGGCATGCAAGAGCTATATTATGTGTTGGGATCAAATTAATTTAATTCCCCAGTGAAAGCTCCTGATGTATTTAGTTCATGGTCCCTGTGATGGTAGCTGTCTGCTTCCTTTTTTTGTTAACTATGATAAGAAAAAATGACACCTTTAAACTTCCAACGTAAGTGTCAGAAAAGGCACTTCACAAACTCGAGTCTAACCACAGAAAGCATAGCAGAAAACTATGTAAGAAATGACAGTAAATTCACTTTAATTTGAAAAAACGGACCAGTAGGACAATGATAACCCCAAGAGAAATTTGCAGCCTTCTTTGTATGAGTGGATTTGCCAATAGAAGCAACTAGGCAGTTCAATAAAACTAATTAAATTAATCTGTCATCCCCAGGGAACTTAAACAGGGCATGAAATAGGGAAACAGCGTCAATTCAGAGCTTTTTATTGACGTGTTTTGCTGGATCATTGGAAAGAATTGGTTGGGAGAAAAAAATTGCAGTTTTCTATTGATCATAAATGTAGCAGCCATCTCTGTAACCTTCATTCAATGTAGTATAGAACCAAATACCATACAGAGCCCTAAACGCAGAAAAAAAGACATAGAGATGCAAGCACAGTGGATTATTTTTGAAATAGTAATGGGGTATCTGTTTTATGGATATTTGTTGTCCTTAGATCTCAGTGGTATTTGCTATGTAAAATACTTAATTTCCATTGTATAGACAGAAAAAAATAAGGCATAAAGAGGGGAAATTACTGAGCACAGCAGCTCACTGGCAGCATCAGATAAAGACAGAGCACTCTGACTCCCTGAAAGTTGGACAGCCCATGGACAGTGGTGCTTCCCTGATGGCAACTTTTTATTTCCTGTGATGCCTCTCTTACTGAACAATTTTTAAAGATTTTCAGATGGAAAAGATGTATTTTTATTCTGTGCATAACTTAGATTATATCATTCTGGAGTATAAGGAAGGAAAATATCAAGTAGTTTTGCTGTTGATGTTTTGGTACAGATTTCAACCTATAGTGGTATATTGACTATGGCTGAATTCTGTTATACTATATAAAATGATAACACATGATGAACCCTTGCTCTACCTTTTCACCTTGCCTTGAAAGGCATCAAAGTGTGCTAAATGCGGCTGTTGGCTAAGTTTCATGACACTCCAGTGAGGTGAGGAAACACTGTTAGCTCTCCTTTCTAGATGAAGAAATAGCACAAAGAAAACATCAGAGATGAGAGCCATATAAGGGCTTGGCAGGACAACCAGAAACAGAAACTGTGACCTCAAATCGTGTTGAGTGTTGAACTCTCCATAAAATTCTGTTGGTTTTTTTTCTGTGTCCAGTATGAAATCACATAGAAATGCCTACTTTCAAAGAAGTATGTATTTGCCATTTTTTAAAATCAGGCCACTCTGAAGATAACTTAATTTCTCAATTATGATGTACAAAATCAAGTATTTTTTTTTAAATACTTGGGATCTGTGATTTTTTAAAAAAAATTTCTTCCTACTTGCTGCAATCTTTTTATTGATATTACTTGTTAAAAAGTAATGCCTTTTGTGGATGTCAGATGGTTTTAATTATATGTGGGTGCCTTGTTCCTTACAGTGCTTATCTATTCATCTGCTTGTGCTGAATTCTTCTAGAATGCAATTACACAGAAGGTTTTTAAAACAAATTCTGTCCTGATTTATTAGACTGCAAACAAACAATCAACCCCCCCAAGTGTAGAAATGATTCTAAATATATTCTGTGTCTTTTAGCTAACATTCCAAGTATGGCTCATAAGTGTGGAGTTCCTGTATACTGCATGAGAATTCTCCCATTAGCTGCTGTCAAATTTAAAGTTTGCTAAACTATCCCTCGAACACAGTTTCCCAGTAGTAACAGTCTCTGCACTCAGAAAAGGGTGGTGTAGATTTTCTGAAGCCATCAGAAGTGTTCCCAGCTTTATCAGCTTCTGGAAAAAACCTTCAAGTTCTTACATCCTGATACACTCTCAACTTCCTGTAAAATACTACACATTGTACAGTCTGTGCCTTTGAGAACCTGTTTTTCCCCCACAGCATAAACCCCCCAGTTTGAACTAGAGAATCAGGTCTAATCTGTTGGCACTACTTAGTAATGGTAGATACCTCATGGTCTGGGCAGATACTAGGAGGTGTATCTCCCTTACTAGGATTGAGCTGCTTAATAGCAGCTGAGAAACTGCTCTAAAACTTCTGCCGTGGTTTTCTGAAAATTTTAAAGATTATTGTTGGTCATTACCTGTTGGAAGAAGCAGGATTTTGTTCACGGAGGCTGCTGAGATGCTCAAATGCAGATCTGATGTGTTGCTTAACTAATAGCATTACAGTATTCAAATGGAGAAGGTATCTGGCAACACCACTGTAGATCTGTGGAAGAATAATACATGTTTTTAAATGATCAGTTTGGATGACTGTGATATAAACAGGAAATATTGCCACTCTTCTAACACTGACGATAACTAAAACCCAACAGAGACATAGATATTGATACAGATAAACAGTACATAAAAACACAGCGTATAGATTCCATTAAGGAGAAGTGGAGAGATACTGATGTAGTAAAAGAACAGTTAAACTTTTGAAAATGAAGAGCTGATTTAGTTATGAAGAAGTATTGCTGTACATTAAGCTAAGGCACATGTGTGGGTGGCTGAAATATACTTGGTGCGACCAACAGTCATTCTTCTTTCCCCAGAAGAAACAGATACGGAAAGTCCTTTCCTGTCTTTTTTGTTTTTTAAATATGTTAAAGTAAAATATGCAAAAATGGCAGTTAGCAGTAATAATTGGTACTTAAGAGATTACATGTTACTTGTCCCAGTCTATAGAATATTTATTTATCCTAGCTGAGGACATGGCGTGGTGAACTTTCATTGGAACACTGGTATTAGTGAGAAAAGAATCAAGACTATATTATTGAACGTAGTAAAAGTTGATCTTTTAAATGAAATAAAAAAATTACAGGTAAATAATGCTTTTGGCTGATTATCTGTGATTTAGTCAGGGTATGATCAAAGATGCAAGGGAAAAGGCTATGCTGATTTAATCTCTGTTCTGGCATAAGCAGAAGAGAGTTCCATAGACATCCATTACACTGGTGCAAGGTTGCAGTGAAGGAAGGGGGAACCAGCAGCATAAAACCTCCTGTTAATCGAATAGGAGGAGAAATGCAGAAATGGAAGGCAACGATGTTTGACATACTTGCCTCAACGTGCAAATTAATATTCATAACATGTCTTCAAAGTGCAGTAAGTTGTTATTTTCTCAGCTTCATAGATTGAGTAAATTTGACAGAGGAGTTCTGCTTTTAGTGTTGCTGTGGGATCAGTGTCATTGAAATCAGTGAGAGTTTTGGCTGAGAAAGATTTGGATATCTGAGGGTTAGATAATTCAGATGCCTATGGTTGGCAGATATGATGCAGTATCTGTGGAAAATCCAGTGCCCTTTTGGGTGGCAGCAGAAGGTCAGGTGGGACACCGTAAGGCTCCTAAAGCAGCACTAGATAACTGTTTAGACACTTGAATTGCTCTGGAATGGGCAAATAGGTGCCTAATTCTGAAATCCTTCAGGTATTCACTATACGGAGTAGCTGCGTTTTTTGCTTGTCAAAATAAGTTGGACAAATTCTGCATTGATATACAATGATTTATGTATTTAAATACATGGGAACAGGAAGATAGCTCAAGAATGTAAATCGGAGCAGATTTCCTTGGCTAAGTAACTAAAATAAAACACCAAGTTCTGTACTTGGCTGTGCAATATACAAGTGGGGGGAGGCTGCACATTTTGATTAAGGTACTGCAGAATTATATCTGGGAGCTGGTTTGATTGAATTACAAAACAGACAAACAAACAAAACAAGAAAAAAAACCAAGCTTTAAAAATTATCATCCCAACAAAATGGATTTTCAGACTTTAAATCTGTTTTTTCCTGTTATGGCTTGGCATTTAGGGTAAATTACCTCAGCACCATAAAGCTGTATACTTAGTTGTAAATAGGTAAATGGAGGTAATTCTACACTGTTTCCCTATTTTGAAAATCCCAAAGTGATGTTTTATGGAAACATTTCAGTTTGTTTATGCTTTGAGTGTGTCTGTTGGCTGATGTTTTTGAGATAATAAATAAAATTGAAATTTGTGCTCTTGACCTCTGTACAAGACCATTATCATGCTACTGTGAGTAAATTACTTCTTCTTCAGGAGTCCTGCACAAAGACACTGCATTATTTGAATCCCATGGGTTCCATCAAAGCGTAGCTTTGAAGGGATTGGAGGGATTGACAAGCCTTCTTCTGTCCAATATTTTGAGGACAAAGAAGTACATTGCAACTTTGCTGCATTAGTTTCTTTTTTTTTAGTAGTTAGAAGGGGCTCTACTCTCATCCAGTTATTATAAACATTTTTGGAATTAATCCATTGAACTGAAGGAGTGAAATACTTGGTATCTTATATTGTTTAGTCTGGTGTGTTATCCCAAGCCAGGTATTCTGCAGTATTGATTGCTGCGTCTGGTCTTGCTTTGAAATGTTTCAGACCAAGGGACTTGTATCATTCTTCTGGGTTTGGGGCTACTATTTCATCTTATAGATTTCACTGACAGAAAGTTTTTCCTGATAATCCTGATAGCTCTCTTCTCTGGCTTTGTGGTAAGTGATCCCATTATTCTTTGAAATATACGGGTGATCAGTGGACATTTTCAAAAGATTCCCTTCCAAACTGAAAGACAAAAAGAATTTTAAGCAATATAGAGGATAGATACTGGGCAGAAAGAATGTATCAAGCTGATGTCTTTTCTGATAGAAATGTTTCTGAAGCCTGCAACATACTTTTCAGTGACAATGATGGATATTACTCTTGAGAGACTGAGATTTGCTTTTCTGGAGACCTAAGCTTGTTTGTTATTTCATTGTTAACGTACTGACAGTGGAATTTCTAAAAAGTGAAATTGAAAAGCTGTCTGCAGAGTGAATTTATGAATCTTTCCATCCTTTCAAACCTCTGCTATTTTTTGTTATGTTTGTATCTTTTGTTTATTTTGTCACACATGATGTCTAAAGGAGAGGGAGGAGGAGTGGGCCATGAGAAAGAAGGGGGCAGACTCTTTACCAGAATGTGTTATAACAGGACAAGGGGAAATGGTTTCATGCAAAAGGAGGGGGGATTTAGACTGGATGGAAGCAATAGGTTTTCTACAATAAGGTTGGTGAGGCACTGACACAGGTTGCCCAGAGAGATGGTGGAGAAGCCCTGTCCTTGGAGACATTCAAGGTCAGGCTGGATGGGGCTGTGAGCACCTGTTCTAGTGTAGGTGTCCCTGTTCATTGCAGGGGAGTTGGACAAGATTACCTTTAAAGGTTCCTTCCAACTCAAACGACTCTATGATTCTATGAAAAGCCAGTGCTGTACACATTTGGGTCTTTGCTGTGAATAATGAGTCAATTATCACTTAGTCAAGGGGAGGAGGCTGAGCGAGCCTTTCACTGGCTTGAATGTGACCTGCTTTCCTTCCCATTTTCTTTCAAAAGTAAGGACAGAAATGGTTGGAATTCAGAATACTGTCAAAGGAATAAAGTTGTGATATTTCTCTGCATATTGCCAGTTTCTTTAGATTTAGAACAATTTGTGTTGTTTAAAATATATTTTTCAGGATCATAATTTACTGCTTAAAGAGAGCCAGTTATGTGATGCATGTGTTGAGAGTATCAGTAGTCATCTAAAGAGTGGATCTCATCTGCCCTGAGGCACACTGTGTGTGCAACATTATGTTTGATTCTCCCACTCTCCTGCCTGTTTATCGACATACCTTATTATGCACATGGGTGCATAGCTGATACTCTCACTGAGGAAGCATATAACAATTGCTTTGTGTTTTTTTCTTGTCCTTGTAAAATTTTCTTCGCTCACAGTCATTAATCTAGTATCACATTGCAGTAGCGAATGTTTCATCAAATATAATGTTTAATGTTATGAAACTCAACAATGCTGCAGTGGTCTTAACCAGAAAATGTGTCTAACAGTGGCTTACGACTAATGTCTTTGGAAAGTGAATACTATTCTAGCTATAGTCTGAAGTGAACGAATGGCGCACAAATACTGCAAATGCACTTGATTTCTTGTTAGCTTACTTAACCTGTCCATTTTTTGTCTGTGACAATAGCTCAGCTGTCCAGAAAACATAAAGTAAATCATAAAATAAGTTTGTGGGCTCATGTGGACTGCTTAATTATAACTAATGACAACAATTTGTCCTAGGTCTACTGATGTTAAGTGATATGCTTTTATTTGGAGTATTCAGGATCTATGTTTTGGAGAAGGATGATCTGATTATAGCCCAGAGAATGATCACAGTGGCATCCAAGCTAGACATTGGCTTATTCAGGTTCTTCACTGAGAGGGTGGTCAGGCGCTGGAGCCAGCTCCCCAGGGCAGTGGTCACAGCCCCAGGTTGCCAGAGTTCAAGAAGTGTCTGGACAATGCTCTCAGACATATGGTCTGATTTTTGGGTGGTCCTGTGTGGAGCTTGGACTCGATGATCCTTTATGGTTCCTTCCAACTTGGGATATTCCATGATTCTGTACCTAAGTTTATTCAGAGCCTATTGGTGTACGAATTATGATGCTGAACATTAAAGTTGATGATGCCTTTTGTCTCTCTGTTAATCTTGCTGAGAAATGTATATTGCTTCCAGAAGCTTTCTTCAGGTTTTCATATATAAAGGCCCTCTAAATGAGCAATGTGAAGATGCTGGCTCCTCAGTTCCTATTGTTACACTGTGGATCCACGTGTTTGGCTGCATAAAGATATTAATATCCTTTTGTGGTTTGTCAGTTTTTAATATTGAACTTTGCAGTTCTTGGTATAAAACAGGAAGTTCATCCTGTTTTACTGCTGTAATAACAAAAGATTGAAGCTTTTTGAGCCACTAATCATGTTCTTCCTATAAAGTGGGATGACAATATCTTCAAGTAGTGGGTGATCACTTCAACCTGTCAAGAGTTTGAAAGAGGGTTTCTGAGTTAACACAGCTTCATTTCCGTGGCTTGAAAAAGAGAGTGTGTAGGAAGAAGACATTGCCCATATGTAGCGCTGTTTCCAAATATTGTTTTAGGAAAGAACTTGCTAAAAAAGCAAGGAGAAGCCAGATGTCGTATCAAGAGACCTGGGATTTAGGAATTATTCAGAGGATCCATCTGTGGTTTGAGTTTTAAAACCTGTTTGCTAGGCTGTTCTGATCTGGTGCAATTTACTTTTTATGAACCTTGACTCTTATGAGTGTGGACTTAAGGTTATGTCCAGAATGCCAGCCCTTTCTGTGTGTCATAGTAACTGTGGCACAGAGCTGTCTGGGGGGATTAATAAGTCTGTGGGAAAGTGGATGGCTGAAGGTACTAACCCCAAGGGCATCATTAAGGCTCTCTGCAAGAATTACTTTAATGCATGTAACATGTAATTTCTCTTTAGAAATGTACTGCAGTGTTTCTTATTGTTATGAAGTAGATTTTTCAAACGAAACCCAAGAAACTTGGTCAAAATCAACATTTATTTTTTCACGTAGTGCAAAGTTCATCTGCTTCTCCATATTTTATAATGGATTTTTTTAAAAATAAAAAGTCAGGCAGTTTTATTTCAGCTACAATTAGTATATTTTTAGCTGTTTTGTAGGCAAACATCTGTTCAGCATGAGTTTGGAAATCCAAACTTCCATGCATATGCTTGTCTTGATCTCTAGTCAGTTCTCAGCTGCAGTCTGTGCTGTGGAGGTTCCATCTATGATGTCCTCGCTGTGTCATAATTTTGCTGGCCGTTCTGTGCCACAGAGACTTGTCTGGTAGGATGGACAGAAGAACTAGAAGTTGTCCTATCTTTGCTTCTGTTGTCCATGGAATTTTTAAAGGTATGAAAAATGTCACAAGCTATCACTGACTCATGTATAGTATTTCTGAATACTTCCTTAATTTCACTGTGGGCTCAATTAGCCACTATTGATGTATGAAATAAACATGAGAGAAGATATCCCAGTCTTCTGTCGGTACAATGTCAGAATGTTTTTCCAGTCTGTCTTTCAACACCAGAGGAATCCCCTAAAGGAACAAACCCTTCTTAAACATCTATATTTAATCTTTAATCTCAGAACCTAAACTTTTGACAGTTAAATGTCACTGGCATGTGGCTGTTTATGAGTTTGATCCCAGAAACAAATCTTCTCTTGCAAAATTTTTCCTGGCCAACCAGGTTGCTAGTGTAGGTTTTAAACACTGAATGCTGCAGTACCTAAAGATCTCAGCTCAAATGAGGTGTATTACTAAATAAAGATACAGGAGCTAGATACAGTTTGTGAGAAATTGAGCAGTTCTTTGCTCAGAGTCAAAGACAGCGTAGGAAGCCAGACCCTGAAATTTGTTTTCTCATCCTTTTAGGATTGTGTGTCTTTCTGAGCAGAAACCTTTTATCACATTATGATCTGGGTCTCTCCCTTCCTGGTGGCAAATTGTGTTCAGTCCTCTGTCTACAAACCAGTAACTTTTAAGTAATAATAGCTTATAGGACCTGTCACTGCATCTGATCACATAGTCCTGGTCTGGTGGAGGTTCTGGCAGAGATGCATGTGGAAACCCAAGAGCTTTGCAGGTGTTGGACCTGGGCGGACTCACAACTGGAGTCAGTAACAGCTCTGACAAATGAAATGCCAAAGCTCACTTCTATACCAGACAACATGGATGTTTGCTCTAATGGTTGTGATGTTCACATGCAGGGGCATGTGTTTGGGCTGTTCATCAGTATAAATAGGGTGATACCAAGATATTGGGGTAGAAAATACAAGAATTTTTGGACCAGATCATCACAACACTCAATAAAATTCAGAGTATTTTCTTGTTCTTTGTAACCTATCAGTTAGGTATGTGAAACTATGTCAAGTTTTCTATATATTGTATAAACTTTTTCAACAATGAGTTATTCTGTATCAAGGAATAGGTCATACTTTTTGCACCAGGAGTTCAAACTGCATAGTTAGCTTTATGGTAAAGATTGCAAAATAGATGTATATCACTCACATGGAAGCTCTGAGCATAAGTTGAGAAGTGAATATTTGAAAGAAGTCAGTATAAAATCTAATGAAATTCACGTGTTTATTTTGGGCGGTGCCATTCTATTATCTGATGCAATATGATTGTCCTTGCAGAGGAAGAGGGGAAGACAATTCAAGGACGTAAAAAATCCTTAAGAAAATCATTTTCTGCTTCTGAGATCTCAAATGGAGATAAACAGGATGGTTTCCCTGGAAGAGGCAAAGAAAAGCTCATGTCTTTCCCACCACAGATGCCAAATGAGAATAAGGTAATAAGATAATATTTGTCCATGTGGACAGATTAAAAGAAATAAAAATAAGAGGAGATATACTGTCTAAATGTTAGATGCTAATGGTATTATCCCGTCTGAGGCAAATATTTAAAATACTACCCAAGTGTGTAATGCTTACAGAGGCACCTGCAGGGATCACATTTGACAGTGGCATTTTCTCTACTGCAAAGCTGTCCTAATCTGACTAATAAATAAGGAGCCCTGCAAAGACCATTGTTAGGCTTTCACTCAAAACTGCAGTTAATGGTAGGGTTTGGCAAAAGACTTGAGTGTACGGGTACCAGCATGCACAGATTTACTTTGCTTGAGGATTTTAGAAAGTAGAGAATCCTGTTGCTTCAGCTGCCTAAAGTAAATATTAGGCAGGCCAGAGGTCTTTTTAATCTTCGGAAACCTATGAGATTAGGAATGTGTAGGGGCAGGAAAACCAGAGTCATCATCTGGAGAGAACAAGATGGAAATCTGAGTCTACTTCTTAAGAACTTCTACTCTCTTGCATGAATAACAAAAAATAAAATTGTGATCTTGCCTCTAACAGAAAATTCCATTCATTAAGCTTTTTATTACAAATGAAGTCACAGGTCATTTTCTACAATGCGCTGAGCAACACACTTCAATGACTTAAAATGATGGTGCTGCTGGGCCTCAGTCAAAGAGAAGAAGCTGTCATTTTTCTCCTTGCTAACACGTGCCTTTGAGGTAGAATCAAACAAGGCTTTTAAAACAGTCACATTCTATCAGCTGATTGTATAACAAAAAATGACAACAATCTTTTTGCCATTTATCTCATGAAGAATATGGTTGCTTCATTGGTATAGATGGCCTTTGGGTCTCTTCCTTTAGCCACTTGAAATTGGCTTTCTGCCCCATAGAGCAACTTGCAGCTTCCATTATCCTTTATGTTAAGGAAGATCTTAATAATGGTCTTTGTTGCTACAGAAAAAGAAGTTCAGCCATGACTCCACACTTTTGTCACATTTAACAGTTTTAGAAACAAATACAGTAGTAGTAGAATGCTTCAGAAAAGCTGCTAGAATAGTAATGGGAAGAGACTTTAATACATTAAGTTGGCCATAGTAACCTTTAAACCTGCCCTGAGGAAAGAAGGGAAAAAACTGCATTTGGGAACAGTGATTCTGTTCCAAATGCTGCTTTTTTTGGCATAGTATGATTGCTTATACTAATTCAGTCTGGTCCCCTGTAGAATTTCAAAGGATTACCTACATGCATTCTATTTTCAGCAGCACTGCATTCACTTTTCAGAATTTTTAATCACTGTCAAGGATCTGTGTGTGTAGATCAGTAGGGGTGTAAATTAGTTTGACTATTGTTTTGGTTCTGCTTCATGCATATTTCTGCATGTCTATCTACAGACGGTCATAAATGAGAGCTGGAAAGCTGGTGGCTCTGATGGAAATGGTCTCAGTCTATCTGAAAGAGCACAGGTGAGGTTTCCTTTGATTTTCTTCAAAGTGGGAATTATGAGTTGAACGTCACTGAATTTTGTTTTATATATAAACAAAGCATTTGCGATTTCTCATTGTATTTCTTTCACATCTGTGAGAAAGAAGAATGAGGCCATCATCCTCTAAATTTCTTTTCCAAGTTTTAATGAGCATGTGTACTATTAAAGTATAAAGGTTGTGCAACATAATAGTGCCAAATCAGTTTGGAAAAAATGATCTAAGGGCATCTCTGATTACTGCATAGAAACACAGAAGACTCTACTGTGCATAGTAAATAAATCCTTTGCTGTAACACTTTTTACAGATGGGCTGGGAAAGCTCTTTGACTCTCACATTTGCATCTATTCAGAGTGCTACCTTGAATAAGAAACGACTCTTCTTGTGATATGTGTTCTACAATGTGGACTGTTTTCAGCAGATATCAACCTCATAAAAACAGTAGTGATATGTCCCAGCTCAAGTATTAAAATTTTCATAATTCTTAGCATTTTTATTTTCCACTCAGTTCAACATTAATATCAAATATAGAATTTCAAGCTCTGTTTGTTTACAGTTAAGCTGTGCCTGTGTCATCTGTAGTGCCTTTGCAAATCTGCAGAGTAGCTTTTTTCTTTGAAAATATTTTACTTCTCCATCTTCCTACCAAGTTCCTGAAAAGGCTGCTCTTCAGCTTGAGCTTCTTTCCTTTCACTGTAGTCAGTATGCAAGAACTGCAGTAGCAATCCTTTGCCTACACCTTGAAGTTTTTCCTTTGTGTTTTACATTGAAAAAAAAATCATATTCTTTCTTGGAAAAATACAAGGGAGAATGGAGATGATGAAGAAGACAATTTAATGCTTTTCTGTTTTGTGGTTTGTACTGAAAGGAAAGGAATTTTTTTTTTTTTCCATTTTTTTTTTTTTTTTTTTTTTTTTTTTTTTTACTGCAGGTGGACCATTACTTAGAAACAGACATAGATCGAGAGCCATGCAGTGGTAGGTTTTCTCCCTCTCCATATTCACAATCGTATTTTGTCTTTAGATCCAGGTGTGTGAATATTACTTTCTTTTTCTTTTTAGTGGCTCTGAAATATGGTTTAGCAAAACTGTTTATCTCTTAAAAATTATATTTTTCTTCCATTCTTCAATTGCTAGAAAATTTCCCCAATTGCCCAAATTCCCCAGATTAATGAATTTATGTTCTCACTCTGAGATGAGACAATAAGTTACCTGGGAGGCAGTGATCTTTTTCAAGGTTTTTCAACTTTCTGATGGCAACTTTCCTAAATTTTTCTGTTCCTCTGTTTTGTATAGAAATTATTTTAATTACAAAGTGTAACCCACAAAGTAAATTGGGTGCTAAGAGAGAATCCTATGAAATGGAAATATTTAATGAAAATGTTTTCCTTACTCATTATAGTGATTTCATCCTGGGCTTAAAATGAATGAGAATTATCTTTAATGCACAGTGAACTTCTTTAAGCATTTAAATTATGAGCATTTTGAATTGTTTTGAACTGCTCCATTATGACTATAAAAAATTTAACTCTCCTGCCACTGAAAAGTAAGTAGAAGTATTGTGTTTGAGTTATTTGTCTGTTATAGGTACTTGTGTGGTCTTTATTTCTACCAAAATGGAACACCTTCTGGTGATTTACCTCATCTTTGCTTGTGACTGCACAAAGAAACCAAGCCATACAGATTAAGAGTTTTGCATAAGGTCATTGGAAGAAGCTGTGACAGAGCAGACTTCGGTCCTTAGTTGTTACTGTTTAATTATTCTGTCTAATCCATTAACTGTTTGATTAGTCTTTTCTTTCTGTATGTGCAGAATCCTTATGAAGTCAGAGGGCTTACAGACTTTGAGTTGATGAATATTTAGAGCTTGGCTGTAACTTACAAGAAAACAATAAACCAGCCTAAGTCAGGTTTATAACAATCTTTCTTTAAACTGGGTGTAGCAGAAAGGGGAGAGTGAGATTGCTGTCCTGTGTCAGGTACAGAAATGGAAAATTTCTGTGTGTTGTTCATATGCCCATTTTCCCCCCTTTTAGGACATTGTTCTCATTGTTCTGTGTTTATCTTAAGTTCTCATAATATCTATTAAAACTGGGACTCACTGGTGTAAGCCTTTATTTGCATTTCACTGATGCAGCAAGGTTTGTCTAACTATATCTAGTTTAGTGAAAGTATCATCAGATATCTCTAGTTCAAAAGAGGCCACAAATTGGAAGACGAGAAATAAGCTCAACAGTACAATACCAAGCAGGGCAGTGATGAAAAAGAATTGTGACGGAACTTGGGGTCCACGTTCTGGACCATTGCAGACCTTGTCTGTCAATGGGCCTTTCAGTGTGCAAGAGTAAATGCTAATCGCATACATTTAGAAACCTCCTAGTAAAACATACTGCATGTGAACAAGTTGAAAATTACAAAAATAATCATCTGCTTCTACTGTCTGAATATCACTTCATGCAAGCTTCTGATGGTAACTATAAATAATAATAAATGTAATATTATACCACCACTACTGTAGATTATCACTGTGCTAACTACTAGTTTGTTTTTTTTTTACTTGACATTCGATTTGGCTTTCAATATTTGCTGTCCTTGACTCCTCCCATGAGACAACCCTCACTGCACAAAATGCCTCGGTGCAGAAAGTGGCTGCATCAACCCTTAAGCAATCAAGAGTGCTGACTAATGATACTAAGCGTTTAGATTGTATTTTATAACACTGCAATACTGCGCAGTCAGAAGCTAATTATTCTGTCTATGCTCTGTAAGGAAAGTAAAGAGCAACCAAACTTATACCTGGGAAACACACAGCCTCGTTCTTTGCCCAAGGCTTTGATGGGGGACGGTTGTTCAGTCAAAAACAAAACAAAACAAAACAACACAAATCAACATCCCCCCCCCCCCGACTTCTAAGTCATTATGCTGAAAATAGGACTCATAGTTTTATTAGTCCTCTCATACATTGAAATCTGCTTGATAGGCTTCATGAAGAGAGATGCATAATCTTATTTCTATAACATAGCAACATGAAAATTAAAATATAAAATGGCATCGCTACTCTCGTTTGCCTTAATGAATATAAAATATCACTAATGGCCACCTTAATAAAGGATTAATTCTGAAGGATTCCAATTAATTTATAAGTAAGGCAAAGTGTGACTCAAATTTGAAAGGCATTCTGTTGCTGACCTCTTTAAATGCTGCCACCTGTATGTCAGACAGATGAGTTCATACTGGCAGAACAAGCAAGCTAGGACACCCAGTGAAAAATATACCTTGCTAATATAATTACAGCAAGCTTTTTATCTCTACTTGATATTGGCAACTGTTCAGCATCTCTGTACTTCATTTAACTTTAAGGGCAGATAATTTAGCTGAGTTAGCAATTGTACATTAATACCATAAATATTCACGCTTAAGAAGAAGTGGCTCAAAGCTGAAGGTGTGAAAAGCATGGTGAAAAATAGGTGTTAAAACAGCCGAGTGCCTTTTGGAGGATGTTTTGTGAGAATCACTTGGCACTTGCAGCCCAGAAGGCCAACAGTATCCTGGGTCGCATCAAGAGAAGCATGACCAGCAGGTCGAGGGAGGTGATTCTGCCCCTCTACTCTGCCCTTGTCAGCCCCCACCTGGAGTACTGCATCCAGTTCTGGGGCCCCCAGCACAAGAAGGACATGGAGCTGTTGGAGTGGGTCCAGAGGAGAGCCATGAAGATGATCAGAGGGCTGAAGCACCTCCCCTGCAAAGACAGGCTGAGAGAGCTGGGGCTCTTCGGCCTGGAGAAGAGAAGGCTCTAGGGGGACCATATAGCAGCCTTCCAATACCTGAAGGGGGCCTACAGGAAAGCTGGGGAGGGACTTTTTATGAGAGCATGTAGCAACAGGACAAAGACAAATGGTTCTAAACTAGAAGATTGTAGATTTAGACTAGATATTAGAAAGAAATTCTTTACTGTGATGGTGGTGAGGAACTGGAACAGGTTGCCCAGTGAGGTTGCGGATACCCCCTCCCTGGAAGCCTTCAAGGCCAGGCTGGATGGGGCTGTGAGCAACCTGGTCTAGAGGGAGGTGTCCCTGCCTATAGCAGGGGGGCTAGAATTAGATAATCTTCAAGGTCCATTCCAACTCAAACCATTCTGTGATTCTATGAATCATTCTGCTTCTTATTTGTTTATTATTTTACTAAGTCTGGTATCTTTTAGGGTGTGAACACAGCTGCTTCTTATGAGCGAAATAGCCCATAGATTTAGTCATTATCCAAATTCACTGTAGCTGTTTTCATTAGACAACACTGTGCTGCAAGCCTGAAACCAAGGCACTGCTTTTTCATTGTGAATCTTTGGCTCAGCAAACCAGGATTGGCAAAGGAAAATTGCTGCGCTAAACCATAGCTTTAACCTATAGCGTAGTTACAGCATGTGTATGGTGGACTGCTTAATTGTTTTTTCTCCTTGAATTTAATCTGTAAGTAGCTTAAGGCAACAATAGAAATGATGAGGCTTTCTCCAGGCACAGATGGAGAATGCATAGTACCTGTGTTTTGGCAACAAAATTCCTTTCCAGGATGGGTGACAAATCACTTGCTGAGGGCTCAAAGGATACTTAGGTAATAATAGTAGGTAATATTTATACAAAATGCTAAATATGTGAGAAGCGTGTCTAGGGACCTTGAGTGTAGCCTTCTTTAAATACAGGAAAATATTATAAAAGAGCTGATTAAATGCATGAGTAAGGAAACACAGACTGGGCTTAGAATGCTGAGATGCAGTGTACTTGTCTTTTAAAGGTCTGCTTTTTCTGCTGCCCCATAGAAATTAAGGAGAACCTGAATGACTGTGATTATTTAATTAGACAGTTCTCAAAGCAATATTAGTAATATCTTATTTTCCATAGTCTGTGCCTTCCCATTTATATTTTGAACTTATTTTTAAATTTAGAAAAAAAATCATCTTCAGGAACAAGTTTCAGAGTTCTGATTTTTTAAGTACTGGGTTCAACCCAGCGTATGAATCTGTTCCTTTTTTTCTTCTCTAGTCTCTGCAACCCATTTAACACTGCCTCAAGATGATTTCACACCAGACAGCTCTTTGGAGCTAACAGCCTGAAGCCTGAGAATCAGTGGAGGCAAAATTTAGCTTTTAAGTTGTTTTTTTTTTGTTAACGCTACCTTCCTTCTCAGCTTCCCATCAACAGAATTTTTGCCAAACGTAGTGTCTGAAAGTGGTAAAGCCTGCAGTGGCCTATCTATAGCTGTGCATCAGTTGGCTCAGTAAAGATAGATGACTGCAAACTTCTTCATTCCTGAGGGTTCAGATCAGTTTTCTGCCAACAGATTTTTTTTTTCCTATACTTAAAATTAATGTCAATGGTACAAACTGAATGAAAAAAAATAATTTAGTGGTCTTCACAAATTTAGTTAGTAATCGCTTTCTGTGAGCCTGTCACGTGGATTAAAAGAGCTAGAGAGAATTTCTCAGCTTCCAAATCTGTTCTGCTATACTACACTGGACTCGAGGAAAACTGTAGAAGTTCACTGCCATATCATCCAGGAAGCTGATTCTTCAGTGTCTTCTCATATTTTTGATATCACTGCCTTCTCAATTATCTCTATATACAGTGCCATTGGCAGTATCCATGGCATTCCTGTTGCTAATGAATCACCTCCACAGAGAACATAATTAGCAGCTTAATTAGGATCATCATCCACTAGTGCTGTAACATCAACCTAAATCTGCTGTGAGGTACTGGCTAGAACTTACAATAGCCTACAGTTCCTTTGGGAGCTCCCATTGAGAAGGAGTACTGTCAAAACTCTCCAATTTTTCTCTCTGAAGGAGTTTCTTGATTAAACATTATCAGGGAAAGCAGCATTTACCGATTAGACTTGCACATGCTGTCATGCAGCCAGGATAGAGAGACAAAGCTCATTTCTGGCATGTCTACTGGCAAACAAAGGTTGATTACCACATTCTTATGGGGTGATTGAAGGAAATTTGAAACACTGTTTGCATTACTAACGAGCCTTAAAAAATTGGAATTGACATTCTGAGTATGACAAGTACTTCTTGCTAAAAGCAAAAATAAATTTCCTTCTGTTGTCCCAATTTTTAAGAGATGTCTTTTTGAGCCATTGCCAGGCAGTTACATAAGTATTTCCTCTTCATCTTCTCTCTACAGATTGGTCTGTTGTGAGGAAAAAGCTGCTCATGGTACTGAAATAATGGGCATTACTTCAGGAGGTGATACAAACCTCTTGATGTCCAAGCTTTCCTCTCTTCAGGGAGGGAATATATTTGGGGTGCAAGTTTGAAACAATAGCAGAAATTGCCATTGCCTTTACATGAACATTCACATCTTACTTCTGTCCTACAAATAATTCTGACACCAGTTATGAAAGAATGAAAAAAGTAGTTCTAGAGTGTGTGTAGCCACAGTACATATATTTTATTTTTCTTTTCCAGTTTTTTCAGAAAGCTTTCTTGTATCATGTAACTGATGCAGACTAAGATCAGATACTATGCTAAGAACAAGGACTGAAAGCACATAGATGACTGGAGATAGGTATAAGCAACCAAGAGAGTAGAGATGAAAATTGAAAACCACTTACTTGTGAATCATGAAGCAAAACACACAAGTGCAGGAACGAGTTAGCAAAGGGAATAGATTCAGCTCTTAATTAAAGAATATTCTACTTTACAAGTCCAAAGTGGATAGCGCTGCTGGCTTTGAAAAAATGTAGAGTTGCCAGAAGAAAAAAATAAATGAAGAATTTCATTATGTAACTTTCAAGAACACCTAGCTAGGAAATTGTTATTTTCAAATGCAGGTTTACAGGAAGATAAGAGGTCTGTAACCACTCTCCTCTGGTGAAAGTGTGCATGTAGAGATAATAGCCACTTCTTCCTTTTCACTCTGGATCTATCTACGCTCTTGTTGGTTGCATTAACTAACATTTAAACAACACTTTGAAAGTTTACTCTGAGATTTCAAGAGAAAAATAAGCTACAAAAATCTGGTATAAAGCTGTAAAGAAGTTTGTGCATCAGGCAGAAAGAATAGTAGGTTGATTTACATAATTCTTCAACTAAATTGCAAGACATATGGTTCCCTTAAGTTTCTTCATGTGAAAGTATTACGGAGACAAGATGGATGCATCTGCACTGTAGCAGAGCTGAGATTGATTCATGTTGAAAGATATTTCGAAACCTAAGGCATTTCGTTCTGAGCTGTCACAGAAAGCAAACCCACTATTCCCAGTATGAACATTTTCCTTAAGTGCGTAAAGGAGTAGTGATTCAGAAAGTCTGTATGCTTGCGATCTATGCTCCAAATCCTGCCAACTTAGAAAGGTTGCATGTTCCAAATATGTGTAACTCCTCTTAAGTGCCTCTCATTGGAAAGTTCAGGGAAGGGCAAACATCCATAAAATATCCTTGGACAAGAGTCATCTGCCATTGTAATGGGAAATATTATTGCTTCTATCAGGTATTGTTTACTTAACACTTCAGGAGATCAAAGCTAAGGCAGATGTTTGTAAAGATTCCTTATGCCCAATGTATAGATGGTGAAACTGTAGGAAAAGAGAGTTGAAATAGACTGCCCAGCTAATCAATAGCAAGACCAGAATTCAGTCTGATATTTTGTAAGTCTGCTCAGAACTTTCCTGAAAGAGATAAATCTAAACCCAAGTTTTCTCTGAGTTTGGGGGTATCTAGCTGCACAATTTCTATGCAATGTCCTCAAGAAAGAAGAGCTAACTATCTATTAAATCACATTTGATTTTTCCTTAGAAAAGTATATTTTATTATCTAGATTCTAGCTCAGGAGTGTATGTGCCTGTTCTCAAGATAGCTGCCTAATATTATGCAACAGTCAGTATACTATGCTTACAACTAAAAAACTTCTGTCTGCACCTAGGCACTATGGGATTTTACATGTGAATTTGCTAACTTATGAATTGAATAGAAGGCTTACGTCCATTATTTTTTGTTCAGCAGGGTCATTTGTTCTTCCAGGAGAGGTGGAAGAGACAGTGACTTGCTATACACCTGCTTTTGAAAAGCCTGTTCAACGGAAGTTCAGAACCTCCTCAGTTGGACACACACTGAACAACAAAGCACAAGAGGTGTGAGGCCATACTTTATTTATTTTTTTCCAACCTATCAGCTTCCAATGTTATTTCCATGAGGACAGAGCTTGTGAGGAGCTTCTGTGAGTTAAAAAAGCATAGAATCATAGAATCATAGAATCATAGAATTGCTCAGGTTGGAAAGGACCTTCAAGATCACCAAGTCCAACCGCAACCTAACCATACTGCTTTAACAACCCACCACTAAATCATGTCCCCAAGCACCACAACCACACGGTTTTTAAACACATTCAGGGATGGTGACTCAACCACCTCCCTGGGGAGCCTGTTCCACTGCTTAACAACCCTTTCTGTAAAGACATTTTTCCTGATATCCAACCTAAACCTCCACTGGTGCAACTTGAGGCCATTTCCCCTTGTCCTGTCACCTGTCACCACTGAGAAGAGACCAGCCCCGCTCTCACTGCAATCACCTTTCAGGTATTTGAACAGAGCAATGAGGTCTCCCCTCAGCCTCCTCTTCCCCAGACTAAACAGCCCCAGTTCCTTTAGTCGCTCCTTGTAGGGCATATTCTCCAAGCCCTTCACAAGCCTTGTTGCCCTAAGAATTGGGATAAATGATTGAATACAAAAGTGGTGATTTATTATTATATTACTTTTTCAAAATTATTTTTTCCCATTTTCAAAATGTGGACTTCAAGGCTCCAAACTGTACATGGGCTTTTTAATATTTAATTGGTTTAACTAAAAAAATATTCAAGTAAACTCTTGCACTTTCTGACCGTGTAACAAATGGTAACTTACAAAGAGTGATGTGCCATTTAATATTCTGGTGATCACATGGTCTTAAAATAACATTCAGTTCTCACGGAACTGAATATAGGAACCATTTTTGGCAACAAAGAGGTAGTGAATGATCACTTTAATGTGACACTGAAAATAAAAAAGGTTTTAGAATATATTATGATCAGAATTGGGATTTGTTCTTTTGGAAATAAGTGATAGTATGCTGCTGCTGAGGATTTGTATTGTCTACGATGGGTGTGGACAGCTTTGCGTTACAGAATCTCAGTCTTTTAATCAGACACAATCAATACGTGCTTTAATTTAGAATTGCCATTTTCCCTCAGAATTTCAGGCCTTTTCAAACTAGAACAGAAGGTGTGGATTGCTCACAGGCGTATTCTATGTCATTTAGCTTCCTATCCAAACAGTCATTGTGAGCGTTAGCTTTTGGGGATGTTTCTATTGAAAATTTTTTTTCACAATTCTTCTCCCTTGCCTGATTATGGTAATAGAAGCTGAAGTTAGCTTCTGGCTAAAAAGGGGCAGTTTTGATATCATATGTTTATTGATATCTCATGAGGTTTAAACCATAAACCATAAATGATATGTGACCAGTGAAGGATTGATGTTATAACAGTGCATATAGTGCCTCCTTTCATGAGCTGAATTGTGTTTGGTTCTTTGCAATAAACTCTTCACTGTAAGGAACAAGTCTGCTTTGGGAGAAAGTAAATGTTCTAAAATGACCTTTCCAGCTCCAGTGCATTCCATTCTGTGAATAAAAATATTTGCACTTTTCCCTAAGGACTGATGTAATTCTAAGTTTTTGCCTTAAGAAATATCCATTGGCACACAAAAACTCCTAGTATGAGATTTATAGTTTGCTCATTTGATAACTTCTGTATAAAACCAAAGAAGGGGGGTTGTTACTGCAGTGTTCATAAATGATTGCATGTGACTCTTTAATATAATTCATGAAAAATAAATGAAGATTCCACTGCATGCAAAATTCACTTCAATTTCAGGAAAAGGTGGATTTTGAAAGGGAAATAGAGCATTATTACATTAATACATTTTTTCACAAGTGTTTGGTTGGTGCCAGATGACACAACACTCAAACTGAAGTCAGTCTTTTCCCTAAATGATGTGTATTTTAGTGCCTTCATGTAGGTATTAGAAATGTGGCCTGATTTTTAGAACTGTCAAGACTGAACAGGTCTATTTTAAAATCCCTCAGTGCTTCAAATTGTCATTGCTGTGAAAATTAAGTCTTGCATTGCTTATGGCAGGACTGCTTAAGAAAGAGAAAAAAATTTACCCTGGCAACATTTTGAAATGATTGTTCTCTGTCCAACAAAACATCTCTGCAAGGGAAAGACAACAGAATGTGGCTACCTATTTTGTTTTCACAGGATATAATGGCAAGCTATTCCCTATGAAAAATAAACAATCTTATTTCAGTATAGGAGGAGAATATCTTTGCTGTGGACCTATTTGTGAGGGAATTTATTGCTAGGGAAAGTTTAGTGTACAAAAAGAAGTTCTGTTAAAAGCCAGCGTACAACTTGGCTAATTATTAAAGAATAGCTTAGGGAATGACACAAGAAATTATTTGTATTGGCCAGCAATTTTGCTTCCCCTTTGCCAGTTTTAGAAACCTATTTTATATCCAATATGTATTTCATACATAAATATTCCTAAACTTTAATATATACAGTGCAGCATACATAACCTCCCACAGACCAATCCAAATTGAAAAAGCAGAAACAGAATTCACTCCATGATTGAAGTACGTTATCATAGAACATTTACTTCCTCTACCCAGATATTTATTCTCTTCTTTATCTCTACTTATTATATATTTTTCATATTTTTAATTAACTGTATGTATTAATATCTAGGTTTTTATTCTTATTTTCCCTTTGCATATATTTGATTTCAGTTGAATGCATATTTTTATGCTCTTGCTGTTCACATGCATTCAAAGTGGGATTCATCTCACCTAACTTGAGCTAATTTAGTGCTGTCATCAGGAGGAAGAGATGAGCACCTCCAGAAAGTGATTTATCCCACTTGCTGTCAGCATTTGTCCTAAGATGTAATATATCTGTTTGATATCAGAGGCTGACTGTCAGGCTGGTTCTTTGTTTGCTGGCTACTTTAATCTGGAAACCTAACATTTATATAGCTGAGATTAGGAAAGATGAATTCTACCCTTCTATTCTCCACTGTTAGCATTTAGTTTGAGAATTCAAAGAAGTATTTGGAGCATTCAAAAAAATATTTACTGTGCCTCTTTTTATCATTCTGTCTGTGGAATGGCAGCATCTAAAACTCGAAGTGCAGTCCCATTGACTTCCTTTGATTGGAGATTTTACTGATAGGCCTCAAGATCGAGAAAGAACTTAAGACAGGATTGACTAAGTGAAAGAAGATGGAAGAGTTGTATCTTTTCAGAGGCCAGTAAAGACACAGAGATGGAGTGAGTTGTCCAGGATGATGAAGCAGTAGTGGGAAATGGACCATGATGTATTGTCCAGTGGCCCTAGCTAATGACTTATTTTTTTTGGCCCTAAGTACTCCAGTAGATATTAAGTTTCTATGAGATAATGGCGTATATACATTTTCCCCTATATTTGCTCATTGTTATTGGCTTAGTGAGTTTTCCTTTGAGCATACAATGAAAACATCAGTGTGTGTATGTGCATCCTTTACTTAATTTGAGCAAGCGGATTCTAAGAGTGCTGTAATTATACAAAAATACAGATTTTGGAAGGGCAGGAAGAAACTGTTCAGTTAACTGTAACTCCACACAGATTAATAACAATAACTGAGTTGCCAGTTATTAATGGACTTTTGAAAGTCTCAACTTTAAGATACTTTATTTACAAAACTACTTTGTAAAGCAACCTTCAGCAACATACTTATTAATATGAACATTAATTTGGACATTCGGGAACTGTAAATGAAAATTATTTTCTTCAGAGAGTAAATCACAGGAGCAATCTTAAGCAAACTGGCAGTTTTCTAATAGAGCAGATTTCTACTCCCAGAGAGCTCTCAAAAAGATTTCAATTAGATGTTAAATTAGAGACCTGAAATTCATATATTTCTCTCAGCTCAGCTCCTTAGGCAAAAATAACATGATAATAACTTGATCAGCTCAGAGAATTCTGTGTTCTGTTGTAAAATGTCTTCCTTTTGAAATAGATCAAAATTGCAGCTAGCAGTATAAAAGTTTTATACTACTTATCTGTGTGGAAGGTTGAAGTGAATAGCTTCTTGGGAGAAGAAGAAAAAAAGAATCCCTACTGCTCTGAGTACTTGTTTGAGAGATGAAGCACACTAATAAATATGTAATGTGAATAAACTTTTCAATGTGCAATGAATGTGTAACAGAAAAATAGGTAACAGCGAAATCAGATATGTTTTACTTTGGCATCCATCTCCATGTAGCATTTTGGGTTTAGGTTTTTTTTAAACAAGTTTTTCCAGTATTTATCTACATTTGCATGAAAAGTTATTGGACTGATATAAAGTTCAACACAAGGGCACAGTGAATGATTGTGTGGTTTCTGTAACTACGCTTACAGAGGAAGGATAGATTTGTTGTTGTAGGATCCCTATGAGGGTGTACTGTAACTTAAACTATTCTAAGCTTAATTACCTTTAGACATGGTAAAAAATATTGTTACAACCAAGCTAACGGAAAAATTATTTGCACGTTACATCATATTTTGGAAGTGTTTTGTATTTCCCCAAAGGGAAGATGAGTACTAATGAAATGCAATTGCTGTTACCAGTCATTACCCAGCTACTGGTACTCCTACCAATACGTAATTTTAGGAAGCTTTGCCTGTGGAAAAAAAGAAACTGTATGTAGACGTGGTGAGGAGGTCAAGGAATTGACTTTATCCCTAACAAGAAAGAGTGCTTGTTTGCAGGCTTTGTCTTATATAAACATTTATTTCATGTGCTGTTTATAAAAGTTAATGATGGTTTACCCGAGTTAGTCTGTGGACATAAGCAAGAAAATGTCTGCATGCAAAATGAATACGTTTTTGTAAACCAACTCTGTTTACAAAATTCACTTTTCTTATTTATAAATGCCAGTGTCTATGGGTCTGCATCTGAGATGATTTATTTGCTGCAGCATCTTTGAAGCCAGTGTAAGCCAGGCCCATGGAACATTGAGCAATGTAGGTGATTAATAAAATTATAGAAAACTGGAAAAATATTTCTTGGTCAGTCAGACAATATTAGAGGTTGCTTAATAAAGCATTCCTTACAAGGATATTCACTGCTATGTCTGTTGGGTGCCTTGCTCTGGAGAGGAATCTTAGTACTACTTCTATGACTTATTAAATTGTATTAACTGTGTCACTGCAGCTTCTTACAGAATGTTAACAGAAATTGTGTGCGATACTGTGTCTTCTAAATTGAGTAGTGACCATAAGATGCTTTATGTTCTTCCTTGCATTCAGCAAAACAAGTAAGACTATTCTTAACTTCAAACACATGGGCTGCTCATCCTACTTTATTATGTTGAGCCAAGATGCCAGAGGTGGTAGTTGGTATGGCAGTAGAGGTTGAACCTTCCCACCAATATTCCATTACATGTTGTTGCCGTGTGACAGATGGCAGCAGAGGGGCAGTCTCATAAAATGGCATCTGACATGGAAATGCGTATGAAGCAAAAGTGTGTCAATGAACTTCTCCATGCAGGAAAAATGGCACTCACTGACATTCACTGATGCCTGCTGAACACTTATGGAGACTAAACAGCGGATGTGAGCACAGTGAGGTGGTGGGTGGTGTTTCAGCAGTGGTGACACTGACTGTGGGTCACCTCTGCTGGTGCAGATGTTGAGCGCAGCGTGCAGGCTCTCATTTATCACTGACGAAAATGCACAGCTAATGGTGGTGACTATGTTGCAGAATATTGTTTTGTAGCTGCAAATTTGCTCTATCAAGTAGTGTTATTGTGCTCTTTGTAGCTGTTGTAGTTTCTAAGGATAATAAATAGGAAGCATTACTTAGTACTGTGTACATAAGTAGTTACTGGCTTCAGAGGGGATTCATCAAGTGTTTAAAAATAAGGGTTTGAATGTTTTGCTGATTTGTTACTGAAGTACATAAGAATTTGAAACACAGAGCCCTTGAGGAGATAAGCTATCTGTCACAGTTGAATTTTCTAGATATTTTATATTAATTTCTACAAGGATAGGGGATATTCCTGTACAGTTTGGGCAGTGAGGATGTGTCTCCTGTGTACTTCTGGAATTCATTTTATGTAACTCCTTACTATAAACCTTTTGTGCTGTGGCTCCCTGCAGTTCCTTGTCAGCATGCAGCCTGCTGTAGTTATTTGTTTTCATTATTTTATTTTATAGGCAGAGAGTTTATTCTAAGATATTTCAATGAGAAGCAATACAGAAATGCTGAACAATATGTCAACAGAGAAAATATTGGCAAGTGCAGTAAGGCTGTATGTTCATCACACAAGAAATCCAAACCAACCAATTGGATATGTCTGAGATGGTGAAAATTATTAGAGTATGAACATTGGTTGTGTCATTTTGCATATTCCAGGCCTTTTCTTTGCTGAAACTATGTTCTGGGCATCATTTTACATTAGTATCAGATGAGTGTACTCTGAGGTGTTACGTGATACTAGCCCAAATTTTAAGGATATGGAATCTGTCTTTGAAATTTAACATAGCTGTACATAACTTGCCCATATCCCCACAGCCCTGTCTCTACAAGCGGCAGAATTGTAATAGATGAGTGCAAAGAAGGTTTTCAGATTCCTTGCCTCAAGCAAAATTAGCTAATGATATTCATTCAGATACAGAACAGTACAAATGGGGCACATTAAATGGCTTAAATTAGGTCAAATTGAATAATTGAATTTATTCTTTTACTTAAAAACAGCTTAATCAGCTGAGAGTGCTGGAGTCAGAAAAATAGTTTAATTAAATATTAATTAGAAGTTTATATTTTGAGCTTCCTTATCATTACTTGCAGCGATATTATTTATGTATCTGTTTTTGTTCATTACAGCTACTGGGAGATGATGTTCAACCATTCTTACTTGATGAGGAATTTGATTATGACGATGTGGCACTGACCCCTAAGTTCTCTGAAGCTGAGCTGATGACCATGAAAGAATTGTCTGAAGAGAAGAAAAGGGGACAGATGTAAAGCCCAGCAGGAGCTGAAGTCTGAATCAGATGCACCCTGAATGGCATTCTGTGCAGTGCTGGTGAAATAGCATTTTAGAGAATAAATTAAACTTCTCCTTGTACCCTTACTAAATGCTTTTTATCTGCATGGACAGGAAATGACATCCTCAGGATTTTCTTTGTTCCATCAAGGTGCCTTGGAGCCTGAGGTTGGCTTTCTCTAGGACTCCTAGACTTAGTCTGAATGAAAACACAGAATAGAAAGGTAGTGCTTGCTCAAAGCTGCTTGTATAGTAGACCTTCAGTCAGTGAGGAATGTTTACCATCTTTTTAAATTTTGTGCATTGATTTGTTTAGGCATTCAGGTTGGCTAAGGAGGTCTTTATCGGTCCCTAAACCCAAAGGGAGTTTTGTATAGATCAGTGGCCTTTGATGTTCTTAGCTCAGCTTCTTTGTTGTTTTTGAGGTGGTACAAAGCAGCTGGAAGGTGTTTGAAATGACAGACAGCTCCGAATTCCCATTTGTTTAAAAAAAAAAAAAAAAGAAAAATCCCTGACTGGAGTAAAGCCCATCCAGCCTCTAGGCATGCTGGAATAACTGCTCCATGAGACCAAAACAAGCTGGTGTGATTCAGAATAACAGGCATGGCTACTCTGGCATATATTTGGTAGCAACTAGCCTAACGGTAGTCCTAAGGCTGTCTGACTATTTCTTTCTGTAATGTAGAGCTGAAAGAACTTTTTGCAGCTAACATGTTGGTCTGTAGACTCCTTCTCTGTCATTATAAGATTTAAAGATGTGGAGTTATACCAGTGAATAAATTTGGGGGTATTTTTTTCTCTTTTCTGAGTTGCTTTAGTTCTGCAGAGACATAAATATGCCAGGTTATTGTAAATTCTTTTGAAAGAGTTGATCAAAATTGCTGCTGTGTAACTACTGACAATTAAACTTGCAATGCTACAAAAACCCATCCAGACAGAAAGAAACATAGTGATCTAATCCATTAAAGAAATTGGCATCGAGAGGCTGTCAGATTTAACTTTTTTTTTTTTTTGAGATGATTCTAGGTACCGGCTTATGCCTTATGCTTAGCATCACTGAAATTCAGCGAGCTCTGGAGTTTGATAGAGTACAAGACTGTTTTGTTCCTTTGTCAGAAATTTATAAGAACAAAGAATGGGATGAGTAAGAAATAAGTTCTGGAAGAGCCCTGTGAGCCAATCCAGGAAGAGGAAACTGCTTTACCAAGACAGCAAGGTCAGCCTTTAAAGGCATCAACAGAGAAACAGGGTATACAACTTCCTTAACATAGGTATTTCTTGCAAATATGCAGTAAAGAACTTTTAGATTAAGAGAGCTCTGTACAGTTTGTTATTTTGAAAATGAAGAATCAACCATAAAGATGGCCTTTTGCGAGTTTATGAAATGACTGATGATGAATTTGGCATCTTTCTTTATACATATATTTTTAGAAAAGTACAAAGTACAGAAACTATAGATAAGTTGTGTTGGAGTCCTGTCATCAGTGTAGTCAATATAACTTATCCAGGGGTTCATAATGATCTTCAGTCCAAATCAGCTCTGGAAACTAAGTGCATTTCCTATTCATTTCATTAACAATCTTTTTCTGTACATGAGGGATGCATTCAGCCATTCAGTTCCTCCTCTCACAGGCAGATGATTCTCTTACCAAATGTTCAGAGTACCTATTAAGCTCCGTAAGTGTCATTCAGTATAGTCATTATATGGTTCCATTAGATGTAAAGAAACACTTTGCTGCAGAATACCTAACAAAATGGGAACTCTTTGGTAACATTCATCCTAAGCAGAGAAATGAGGATAATTTACTTACACTTACATTACTCTTTGCTCTTTTTGCTCTTTGTTAGCAGAGACAGATACGATAATCTCTACCACAGTGGAAATTAGCCAATGTAGGCTAACTTTTCCAAGTGTGACATGTTGGCTATATTGGACATATTAGTGGTTGTTTTTGGCTTGTACCTTTTATCTGACTGTCCTTCACAGGGAAGGCCTATTTTCCTTTTCTCCATTACCAAATCGTTTTTAAGAACATACTTGATGTGCATGTTAGATTTTATACATATACATGGATTTAGCTACCGGGATTCGTATCTGTATTTCTGAGGTGTTTTGAAGTCTGAATAATATATATTTTTCCTCTTTAATTTTTTAGGTTTTCAGCAGGAGTTGGTGAGGTACATCCTCCTTTCCTGTTTATGGTTTTTCTAAACACTTTTCCTGTTTTCCACAAGCATTAAGGGTAAAACTCACACATAGAAAAGGGAAGCGTGTGCTTCTTGGAGTCAGCTTTGTGACTGCTACAGTATTGAGTGGAAATAGCTTTCTAACTCACTGATAGATTTTTAAATGCTGAATGAACTCATAGGAAATGAAGGCTGTGTGATGGAACTTTCTAATCCCTCTGTATTCATAACTTCATTGATGTCTAAGGTGCAGTAGAAATATGTACCTATCTTAGTCATTGACCTGATCAGCAGTGGACTTTTAGATTACTGAGATGTTACCAGAAGGAAAGCGACGGTTTCCTTCTGCAGTCTTCAGAGATCCTGAGTCATGAAGAGCAACTCAGAGACTCAGAACAAACTCTGAGAAGTTAGTATTACTTTCACCGGGTCAGAAGTCTGAAGGGTTGTTTCCTTGGATAGTTATGGTCCAAGCTTAGATATTAATGCTCTGAGTTGCTTCTTGTGGGTGTAAAAGGAAAAGTAATTATTTGATGTGATAATGGCTTTGAAAGCATAAGATAAAAATTCAGGAAGCGAAAAGGGATGCAGACAGATCTATCTGATTCATACATCATCATGGTTCTAAATATATTTCTGCTAATGCACAAAGGTATCATTATAAACACTTGTATACACACAGTGACACTGAAAGAAAATAATTTCAGTATGGAGAGTACTCACCAGATAATTCAGAACCTTTTGAAGAAGGTGGCATGGAAACAAATCCCTGCTCTTATGGAAAAGACCCTTTGATCCTCTGGCCTTGATTTTCTGCTGCTGTAAACTGGCAGGGTTCCACTGAGGCCATTTGTGTTCATACAACAGGCGGGATCCTGGTATTTACAGCTTTCTTAGCTGAAAGAATTCAAAGCCAAATCAATTGCTGATTTAACTCTACTGAATGTAAGGCAATATGTATAGCCCATTATCTTTATGAGAAAATATTTAAATGCTGAGACAATGCAAACTAAACCTTATCTTTAATTGTTCAGTTATTAATTTTACACAAGTCATTTTGGTGTTTCTCTAGTGGTGTGTGCTTAGAACATTGTTTTTGCTTTGATAAAAATATCAGATACGTTTTCAAGTCATGTTCAAATAGTGAAACTTGATTATATACATAACTACTAAGCATTCCCACTTCCTTTGAAATTTTTCTCCCTCTGCATCTTGGCGAGGGTCAGAAATGGACTTAGCATTATCTCAAACTTGTTTTAAAATTGTCTGCCATCCTTTGTGAGAACATGTACTTTGTTATAAAGGAGGATTCTCTGTTTGTAGCGAAACACTAACTTCAATTTCCTAATTATTCAGCAACTTCATGCATGTCACAATGTGGTTCAGTAGCCACCCAGTATCAAAGGGGCACTTGGATAGCAGGCTGATTTGTATCCTGTTTTTCCCTACCCTTGGTTTTACTCGGGAATGTAAGGGAAAATAGGAAGGCAGCGACTGGGAAGGGCTGAGGAAGGGGTTTGTTAGCCCTGTTTGCTTGCTGCAGCTGTGCTGAGAAGGCATCTCACAGCCCTCCTCCACAGGCTGAAGCTCAGCTGGGGCTTGCTCAGGCCACCCACTACAAAGTGAGGAAGCCCCTGATAAGGGATCTCTCTGGCCTCTAGTTCCCTGCACTGCAGAGCCGAGTGCTTTCACAAGCTCCGGCATTCCCACCATCGTGTGCTTTCTTGTGGTGAGGTGTCAGTTGGCACAGGTGGGTCTGAGGTGCTGCATGTGTCCTGGACCGTGCTGAGAGGGACAGGCCCTCCCCACACTCCTCCTGGGCACTCCCAGGTGCTACATGTTTGTCTATCCCCTGGGAAAACAAAGCTGACAGTTTTCTCTGACATGGTACTAATTAATTTCACCTCAAAAGATTGAGGATTAAGGGCTCCTCGAAAGGTGACGAGAACACTGAGTTTGTGACTGCTGGCTGTTGGAAGTGATGCCTTGTTTTTTGCTGGCAAGATACTGTAAGCCAGTGTGGCAGGTGTACAAGCTGTGAAAAGCCACGGAGTTAGAACGGAGATCATTTTACTGCTTGTTTATGAGAAGTTTGCAAGAAGAAAAGCAAGTATTAGAAAGTACCGTCATTTGTATGGACAGGCCAGTTTATTTGCGATTGCAGTGCCCCACAGTTAAAATGGAAATCAATTTTAATGCCTTATGAAAATGCAGAAATATTTGTCTCGTTTATTGCACTTCCAAAAAGGACAGATAATAAAATTCCCCTGATTAACAATCTGTAATTTTATGTGCTCTGTGGTGTCTAGTTCAGAACATCTATCCACATAAACATGCTTCAAAATAATAAGCAAAGATAGATCTGAACAAACTCCCTAAATCTAACTTCACTCTGAATTCCAGGCTGTAGTAACTGTCTCTGTATATTCAAAGCCCTCTCTGATCTGAATATGCCCAAGCTTTGAACAAGTAAATACTTTACTTTAAAAATCTTTAACCAAACATTCCTCAAGCAACCATTTAGTATGCGTTTGGACTACAAACAAAAACCCCAAAGCAACTGGGGACCTGCCTATATGAAAAGAACTTGCAGAACACAATTAGAATTACTGCATTATACAGGGAGATAATAGTATTCTAAAGAGTAAAATTAAATGGAAAAAGATATTTTTCAGGAGAGTGAACTATATTAAAATATTTTGTTGGCTTGATAAAATTCTTGAGAACCTTTCAATGCACAATTGAGAAATGAGTGTAGACATTCAGTAATTCATGTGGATTTACAACAGTTATCTCTCGAGCAATTAAAATGAGATTAAAAAATGTGTGGGATTCTTCAGTGTATTTTGTGGCAGTTCTAAGACCATAAATTAAGGCTTTAGCCTCATTATATCATATGTTACAACAGAATTTGTTCTTTTGTGGCTGCTGTGGTTGAGTACTTGGGCAGCACTGTTTCTGGAGTGCAGGTGTGTACTTGCATCAAGTAAACCTCACATTCAGTAAGCTTTCTTGAATCCATCTGCTTTTCTGTGCATTTGTATAAAGCCTTGTAATATGCAATACGATATGCATAATTCTTAGAAAGAGGCCTCATTTATTATGTTGCTAATGCTCCTCAGAATAACTTAGCTAGAGGACAAATTCTGCCAATTACTTGGAAGTGTTAACTCTGCCAGTTAGATTTGCTGAATTTTGTACATTTGTTCTTTGAGGGAGAAATGTTGAAATACATTTTTTTCTTCCTCTCTTCCTTATTTTTTATTTTGTCACTCCTCTGTGAGATTTACAACCAGCTTCTCTGCACTTGACAAGATACTACATTAATCCAATGAGCTTCTTTCCTGTTGGATAAAATTTCACTGTAAAAAAGATGGAAGGCTGGTGCCTGGGCCAGGAAACATCAAAGCATCATTAGCATTTCACGCACCAGCTTAGCATTTGCAAAGCTTTCAAAAACAAACAGTTGGTAAAATACAAATAATGGTCAGCTGGCTTACAGAATGAAAATTTAATTCCAAATTGCCTTTGTTAAAGTTAGCTACCTGCACGTCAGTTCCTCTGCCCACCAAGGATTCTGTTCACTAACATATTTCAAAATGCAGACTGTCAAAAATATTGACAGCTAGCACTAGCTGAATAGCATTTCCTGCAGCAAAACTGTGATCTGTTTAAGGCTCTTTGTTTGGGGTTGTGAAACATTTCTTGAATTCTGCAGATTTATTTGCCATGCATGAACATTAATAACATAAACTGTAAAAAAAAAATAATGGCCCAGTGGATATCTCTTCCTGCTGAGAGCAGGGAGAAGAGAGCTGATGGGAAGCGAGGTTGTCTGAACAGCCAAATATTGCCTGCAAATGTGACATTTCATGTCTTCCTTTTCGTTCTTTTGCAATATTAGTATGAGAATCCTGGTTATCAAAAGAGTTGGCTGAATAACACCCTTTCTCAGATCCCCAAACCCAGATTTATGAATATATTGGTGAATCAGCCATCCAAATTCAGATAGCTATTATTCCAAGGGTAATAGTATCACTCGGGCCGTATTTTACAATGTGCTTGCAGCTGAGGGCATTTCTCAATTGACAGTATTAAGCCTTCATCACAAATGTTTGAATAAGTGTTTATCTGGTACTGCTTATTATCCAATAATTCTCAAAATTTCAATTTTTTCTTTTGAAAATTTTCACTTGCTGCCCCAGAACCAACAGATCAAATTCAACCTTCAAAGGTGATACCGGAAAAAATACTTTGGGGTGCTCTGAACAGAAGTGATGAAATTAAGAATGAAATAAAATGAAATGATGTTAGGTTTAGGAGGATTGCTGAAATTGGTATCTACTAAACTCTGGCAATAATTCTGAAGTTGGTGGAGCTCATTTTGCTAAGGGCAATTAAAAAATGCCTGAAAAAATATTGCAGAATATGCTATAGTAACAGTATACTGCATCAGCCAGGAGCTGGATTTGATTAATATTTTTCCTCTAAGGCTTGGTATACATGAGAACGAATGGTTGATGTCTGAAACAATTTTATTTGTTAAGGCTTGGGATTTCAGTTTTACTTGTTAAGACTTGGGATTTCAGTTCTCATAATTGAAAAAGACTGCTTCGATGTATTGATGCAGGTTTGGTCTGACTATTTTAGTTCCAGAGCATCTCTACAAGCTCTTGATTTGTACGCAGGCTGGACAGTCAATTTATGAAGCGTCACTGCCAGCATTTGCAGAAATGAGAAATGATATATTATTTAAATATTTTGCTTTTCTGAACAGCTTAGTTACATTAAAATTGCACGGTAAGATAGCAGAAGTGGCTTTCCCCCCCTGCTTTTAAAAAAGGTTAATTTAGAAGCAAACTTGAAGTGGAATGTTGGATCGGAACCACATTAGTGCTTTGAGAAAACCTGTACCTGCATGCAGCTCTATCTCATGACATTGTGGCTCAGCCTTAAGCTCTTTGCCTAAGTAAATGACATCACTCTTGATCTTATTTTGGAACATACAAGGCTAAGCTTTTTCCAGAATCCAAAAATGCCATCAACTTAATATTTGCAGAGCGTGCTTTTTCTACTCTTTATTCTTCTTCCCCTTATAAATCTTGCAATCAATATCATATAATACACAGAGAACAGGATATGGCATTGCCACGTTTTTCAGCAGGAGTGGGGAACATTCTACTTGCCAAGAGCTGAAGAGGCCATTGAAATGCCTTTAGTTGGCCTCTTGTCAATTTGGATGGGTATATATTGACTTAAGTTCACATTTCCCATATTTTTGTGATTTATTTGTGTTACCCAAATCAGGGAGGTTGAAATAATTTGGGCCAAAACTCAGTTCAGTGAACTCCAAAATATTCTGTCTTTTGGTCACTATAAATTCCTCTTGATTCATCCCATCACTGCTCTGTCAACCAACACACCCAACACAGGGACTCTCCCTGTGCCCTCGTGTAGTTGGACTCTTGTATAACATTGCAGGTTCCCTGGGACGCTTCCAGTGAATTGCAGCTTACCCAGAGCTGACTGTTTTTTATTTATTTTCCCTTCGAAAACACGCTTCCACATAACCCTGCCTCACCCTGTTCTTCCCAAAGGGATGGCTAGAGCAGATTATCAATGCGTAGATCATTTACCTCTTGTTGGTTTAACTGAGTGTTCAGTTTTGCTTGTCAGTTTACCTTCCCTAACCTTTATTTTCCAGATGGAATTCTACTTGTAGTGCCCAGCACTGAGAAAACAAAAATCTGTTTCTTTAAGACATCACAATATTAGCATTCGGAAAGATGTTTACTGATATATTCAGCAAGAGAGGAAACTGATTGCTACTTCACGGTGAAGTTTCTGTGTTTTAAATGTTAATTGTTTTTAAGCACTTTGGAGTTTTCCGTGGCCTCTAGGTCTTTTTTTTTTTTTTCCTATAAATGATAGTTGATACAATCTCTTACGAAATGGGGTTAAAAAAAAAATACTTTGCTGTCCTAGTTTCAAGTAACCTTCTGAAGTTCAAGTGGACCAATTACACATAAGAGGACAACAACTTTTGTAAAGCTTCATTTGAATCCCAGAGGGGAAAAATGATAGAAAATCAATTAACTTTCCACATGAAAAAATAGCTCATATTGCTAAGCTTTCCTTGCATAGTTTCTTGATTATGTTTGGAAGCAAATTGCCTTGATTATACCTTTGACGGGAAGGAAAGCCTTTTAATTAATTTAATACATGCTATAGCAGTGCTAAATTGTATCATGGAACTATTAAGTGGGCCTCCACTGATATTTTTGCCCTGTTGAAAATGGATATTGCTCGCTTAGTGAGTCATGCTCTTGCTGGGTTGACGCCATTATCTGTTCATTGCAGAGCATGTGATATAGAAGCTATTAGGGCCATTCATGTATATGAGTGGCTAAATGGAGTAAACAAAAAGCCAATTTCAGTGAAGAGTCTGAAATGTTTCCTTTGGTCAAAATTTTGGAGAAATTTGAGCTACACTTCAGTCTCTTGTACCCACAGTGGGGACTGAACCAGGCACCTGAGCCCTAACACAACCCCTGCTTGGGAATATTCAGGCTTCATATCTAATTTCTGCTGGTCCTAGACTGAAATGAGAAGTGAAAGTGATTCTCTGTGTCATGTACTGACAGGTGGTCCTCAAACTGCTGTTTAGCTATGAGCTATTGATAGTGAATTTGTTGTAGCATTGAGTACGTGAGCTTCTTCTTAAAATCAGTGTTTGTCTCAGGCTCTTAGCTGAAAATAATTGCATTTGTTGTGTTTGCTGAGAATAAAATTTTTAAATGATACTATTAATTCAAGTGTTCAAAATATATTGAGAAACAGTATGTTCTTTTTACAAAGAATGTGTTCTTGTATCATTAATGGTGTTAAATTATATATTTGAAATACAATTAATATTAAGAAATATCTTGATTTGACTCTGATAATGGCCATTTTCTTGTACTGCTAAACTACTACAGCTGGGTCACTGTGCTTTCCCTGGTGAGTCGGTGCTATTGGTCTGCACAGCTGGTTTTGTACCAGGGTCTGCTGGATCTTTTCTGGGGAAGTGCACAAGAAAATATTCAAGAGGTGGATAATAAAGGAAAGAGTCCACCACCAGAGAATCTATTTTATGAATTCACTCACAGAGGTCTGAACTCAGATAATAGATCATCACACATTTTTTCTCATATCTCATGGTCGCAAGTAATGAAAAATGAAAGACTGTACAAGTTAGGAGCAGTGCTCTCGTTGCATGCTCTCTGTTCTGTCTGATTTCTCAGAGAAGTGCCGACTGGTGAAGGATCTGTTTATAAAAGGAAACTAGTTACTATGGTTTGGGAGAGATTCAAGATGGGAGAGGAAGCTTTCTTGCAGCAATGTGAGAGTGAATATGTGCTGGAAATGAATTTCAGACTTGATGAATTGTGGCTGTGAGTGCTGTACCACAGGACTGGTATGTTCTTAGCTAGCGAGTTCTGCATTATTTAGAGATTTAATTTAATTAAAGATCTTAGATTTAATAACTAACATTTTGAATTGTGACAGAATTAGGCTGGCAAACATCAGTATGCATAGAGAGAGGTCAGATGCACTCTCTAAGCTTGTGCACCAGTAAAAATACTTAGTATTGTCTAGAATGGCAAAGCCAGCAACCAGAATAGCAGCATGACATTCCCTGGCAGCAGGTAGGGAGATGTGATCTGCACCACTTACTTCGGTAAAGATTCACTTCCTCGAGGATAGGTTTCACATCCATTCATGGCTAATGCAGTGCCTGCCCCTTCCCAGGTCCCAGCAGGCTTCTGGCCGCCCACTGGTCCTGCTCTACCTCCCATGACCTTGACTGTGTGGTCAGGCCTGAGTAACCGAGTGCAGTCAGCGAATGGATTTGAGAAAACAATTGTGTTAATTTTTCTCCCTGTTTGTGTGAATACATATTTTCTCTTTCTATCTGTGCCATGAGTGGGCCAGTGTAGCTCTCTAAAGTTCCTATCCAAAGGGATTATACAAAAATTATATTTTTTATTTTTCATTATTTAAATTTATTTCCTGTCATCACAAGTGCCATGCGTTTATATATTTCCCTTGTTTTCCTGAGTTAAAAGTTGCAAAAAAATATAATATGCATTCACACTACCAAATTTTGATCGCATTTAGGTTCTATTTTTAAAGCTTAGCCTCCTCATCTCAAGAGAAAAAATGCACACTGTCATCTTGTTGAAAGGCAAAGACAGATGGTTTGGGACCTCTACTGGTGCTGGGATCAACATCACAGTTAGCTAAGATCTAATACCTCTGAAAGATGGAAGGGTGGGTCAAAGATTGAGAACTTCATTGAGGTGTAAAAGCAACCAGATGTGTCCCACCGGTCCCACCATAACTGGAATGTCATCTCCTTTGGATTACTCTAAGAAATGTGGTGCCTTGCAATCTCAGCAAAAATATTATACACAGCATTTTTATAAAAAAGAAAAAGAAAAAAAAATTGATCTATTTCAGTGCTTGAATTTTCCACATAGGCCTATTAATTCATAACTCAAACTGTGCCCCGTGAGAACAACAGATCAGTAACACAATCCCAAGTGTGCAGCTGGCTGATGGACTCTCCTTAGAGACTAGCAGATGTGGGCAGGGTTTAAGGAAAAGCTGACACAGGGAGAAAAAAGAAGGCAGTGACTAAAAACTGTTTTTCTTTTGAACAAAGATTGGAGGGGTGAGAGCAAATGCATGTGTCAGTTTGGGAATCTGGGTTAGAAAATTGCTATGGGGCTTGCTGAACATCACCTAACAGCTGGTCTGGCTGCTGTTTTTGAGTACCTACATCCAGAATAAAACAAGTATTTTCTTAGGGAGAAACGACTCCTTACTCTTCTTTTATTCTTATTTCTCTAAAACAACGTGGATAGAGGGAACAGTACTGACACCAAAGCCCTTCTCGTTGCAGAGCACACGGTGGCAATGTTGCACCACCTCTGCACTGTTGTCGTGCAGCCTGGCACAGCCGGCGGTCATTTACAGGCAATAAATAGCTCGGTGCAGTGGAGTGGTGCTTTATCCAGGGAATATTGGACTTGGCAGCACTGATTGTAGTTTCTATTAAAACAGCGAATAAGGTATAGGAAAAATATATTATTTTTCTTTTTACCTCACGTGTTATTTTCATGCATCCTAAGCACTGAAACAATTTGAATTTTGCAGCAATAACGTAGCTGGTATAGGAAAAATATATGACTAATTAGTTTCATTCCATAAAATCAACTGTACCTTCCCGAGAGGAACACTTCAGATAATAAAACAACTCCACCCATCACACACACAGAAATCAGAAACTGTGTCATCACGACACTGCAAGGTTTCTCCCTCCCAAAAGCAAGCTTTACTATTCAAATATGCTAACCACGAACTCCTGCTTTCAAAAAGATCTCTAGCCTAAACATCAGCCTGTCTGAGTGGCTGCAGAGAAATGGGGGTGCTGCAAAGAGCAAGATAGACTGGCTTTTGGGCATGTCTCAGGCACTTTTGGGGCTCAGCAGCCATGTATGGCTGCAGGCACTGCAGGGCCCCTTGCTGTCGACATGGTCTGGTCACAGTTGCACCTATGGGTCTGTTGGCTTGTGGCTCTGTTGACCTGTGGCCCGGTTGCTCCTTCCAGCCTGATAGGATGAGCAGGACGAGACTTGCACTATAAAGGCAATGCTGACTTCAGAGCACTTCAAGTCTCTGAACTGTCATCTTTTGCATTTATCCTGTTTTTGGTGTTGCTGTTGCAATTCCAGTGGTTCCCTTTGCAAGCCATGGGCTTCACTTATTTTTCATCTGCCTATGTTGAGCTCCGTGCCTTGATAGATAAAACCTTTCCTGTGCTTCTGTCATGGTTCAGCTGATTTCCAGTTCACCAACACAAAAGGAATGAGTTTTTTCCTTCAATTTTTCTGCCTCTTAGGCTTAGACATATTATCAATCCCTACCAGGTTGTTCCAGTTGCCCTCATCCCTAGGAACTTGAATTCAAATCTAGATCCAGTAAGACGAGCGACATACCCAGGAGGCATCCCCAAAGCACTTGCTGAAGCCTCCTTCCCTTGCCAAGCAGAAGAGGCCCAGAGAAAGAGGAAAGCTGTGAAGGCTTACAACACTCTCTTATCCTGCAGGAAGGAAAATACTGATTTCTTCAGATAGCAAATAACAGTGCTGTCCTGGAATTGCTCCCATTCCGCTAGCCACGAATGTAAACAAACCCCAAAGTGTTAGAACAAGCAGTCTGAGTAAGCCATGCTAAATGAGCTGCTGAGATCCATGCTTCAAATTGCAAATTTTGCACAAGCAAAAAAAAAAAAATTAAATAAAAATAGAATATTAAGAGAAAAATAAATAAATATTAGGAATATTAGGATTAAAGAAGAATTTGGGTCAAGTCTGTGCTAAGACTGCTGTAACTAAAAACTGGCTAGAAACAACAAAAATGTATTGAAATAATTGATCTGTAACAGCAGTGGCATCGATAAGGCCTTTGTTTCAATGTCTGAAGTCCTTTCTCAGTGTGCATTTCTAGGACGAAGATCGAGAGCCCTGTAATTTCACATCTTCTCTATTTATTCACAAGAGATATAGCTTAAGTCATAGTAGAAAAAAACTGAATGAAAATTTGCCTACAGCTGCTAATCAGGAGTTTGGTATCTAGGTAGCTCCTTTCCCCAAGTATAACAACCAAGACCAAAGCCTTAAAAATGGATTCCGGGAGGTAAGAGCCATATAATTTCCTTTTAGGTACATAACATAACCTACATCATGATCATTATTTCTACAGCCAGTAATTTTCAACAAGAGAAGGGAGGAAGAAGTGGCTGCGGCAATGAATGTCTCCCTAGTGCGGATGGATGCTTGCAAATCCTTGAATCTCATCACCCACCTGCCATTTTCCCTGCCTCCGAAAAATGATACTAGCTCCCACAGCCCTTCAGCCAGTGCTGTTTTGCTTTTGTTTCTCCCTACTCAGGCTCTGCCAAGTCCCCACTTGCTCAGCACCTCCATAAATACTGTTCTGTGATTGTATGACTTTGTGTGATTTTCAGTACCCACTGGTATACAAGCTGCGTTGCTGAAGATTAACAGTCGGGATGAGTTTCCTTGTGAGTGCTTGGCGCCACTGCGTACAGTCTGAAAGCAAGGAAATGCACAACCCTGTATGTCTAAGCAATTTGTTTTCCCACTGCTTTCTGCATTTATTTTAAGTCTGAGCTTGAACTGATGAGAAACAAACTCAAACACTATTAGTAAGAAAATGATAAACCCCTTTTGTAAAAATTGTCATCTATGAAGTGCAGAGAAATGACTAAGCTAAGCAGTTGTAATTTAGAAAGAAAGGTATTAAGAAGATTCATTCCAAAACACACTCCTTAAAAAAACCTGTTGGCTTTTGGCTGTTTTCTACCATTGCATATGAGTAAAACAATAATTTTCTAGTCTCAAGTGCTAAAAAAGGGAAACATTTATCAGTCAGTGTATTATCTATTAAGATAAAAAACTATGCTTTTGGCATCTCGTATTAATGGCATGATGATCTTATGCACCACCTTCTACCAATCTTTTTTAAACGCCAATATGAATGTCATTTTCATAGCTGAGGTACCAAGTCCCCAGGATGCCCAGTAAGGCCTCCTCAGTGTGCAAATTTACTTCCACTGAGCAGCAGAAATATTTCAGCAAGGGAAAGATACTGAGGGGAAATACAGTAGCTATAGATAGTAAAGGCAGATGCTGTAGAATACTGACTGAGGGCTAGAAAGTTACAAAGACTGTGATGTTCAGTGCTCATTGCTAGCTCACAGCTCATGTACCTTTTACTTTCCTATTTTATGTGGTCAAGGTTTGGTGAAAACTAACAACGAAATCCATGGTACATCATATATTTTCTCCTCCTTGGGAACAGCACACAGAAAGTACGTGATCTTCACACACAGCTGCTGAATTAAAAGTCCCATTTCATTAAGTGCATAGAAAGGATATATTGGGTGGGTTTCAGATGTAATACAAGCTCTTGTAGTGGCAGAGGGCCAGATTCCCCATTCACCTGTGCAAATGTGGACAGAATACAACACTCATAGATAGACAGGTCTGTGGAAATGCAATTGCCCGTCCTGATTCGCTACTAAAACCAGTTTCCCCTCATCTGAAGTGACACAGGCGTAGAAAATGGCCAGGGGAGAGAACGACTCTACTGTCCTGATTATCTTTCTGTTTATTCTTTTCTACTGCCCTGCAATCAGCAGGCAATCTGTTTTGTAGCAAACACCATTTGAGGCTGCATTGTCTTTGGGTCCGTTCCATTTCATGTTTTAGTACATATCAGCGGAGGCTGCTTGCTTTGGGGGTTCTGGGCATCTGCACCAGTAGAAGAGAGCTCCTGCAAGATGCTTAAAAATATACTCCAGCATTTTCTGTGCTATTCTGTGACAGATGTTTTGTCCAGTCATATTAATCTATCATCTTGAAAATCAGTTCATACTAAAGAAAATGCCTGACCTCGGTTTTCCTCCTACTTTTCCTTACTTCAGATATCTGTTCAAATACTTTATTGAGGTCAGAGACGTAGACCAGCAGTAGCCTGCATTAATTTGCCTCCCTTCCATAAGTCTATTATCTTTATTTTCCCAAGCATATAACATTTTCCAAATTGAAAATATATTAGAAATCCTTACTGCTCAGCTTGTGATTCAATCTATTGGGTTTCTTGCAGCTATGGGATAAACTGTGTATTATTCCCTTTACTGAGATCACTGGGGCATTGCTTCTTCCCCAGAAGTTATTTTATTGGAAAGATCCTCAGCTCCATTAGCAACCAGGCTTTTGCCCACAGGTTCAACATTGTTGCTGGTACTGAAAACCAAGACTGGGTCTTAGTTTGTGGGCTATGGTGTGGTTTTGAATTCCCCTCCATACTCCTTTCCCACTGCATGATGATCCCATTTCTTCTTTCGTTAATATCTGTGACACAAAAAGGATGTGCTTACTAACAAATTTTACTGGTGACAGCACTGGGAAGTGCTTTCAGTACAGAAAAGGGCCAGAACACCACTCAGGAGGCATCGGTTTCCCTTGAGAATAGGATCAACGTGAATTAGATGAAATTCAGTAATAGAGGTGAAAGGAAATTCACATGAGAGATCTGCCAATAACTAGCCCTCATGGGAACTCATCAGACTTCCAGAAAGAAGAGTGGGAAGGGAACAGAACAGTGTAAGTGTAGTAAAAATACACCCAGCTTCAAGCTCGACCTTCTGTTCTCAGCCTTTAAAATGCAGCTTCCCTTAGCAAGCAACATGGACAATAGCGAGGTAAAAGTGAATTATTTTTCCATGATATGATAAAATTGCATATCTTTTTGTTTTGTTTATTAATGGTTTGGTAGTGCCTCTGCAATAGAGGACTTTTGCTGCTTCAAAGATTTGAAATACAGAGGGGGAGAAAACGCTATTGTCTAAGTTTTTCTTTAAATGTTATCCCTGAAGGTGCATGTATTTGTCTGAATATAATTGCAAATGTCACAACTCTGATTTCAGCTTATGTGTTGCCTGACTTTCAGGGATAAGGGCACTTAAGTTGCTAGTAAGCTCCAGCCTAGAAATATTCTGGCCTTTTCAGTTCCTAAAACATAATTCATAAACAGCATTTCCTTTCTAGCCTGCAGCAACCAGATTTGACATTTATATATTGCTCCACACATACATCACATAATGCTGCCAGAATCTTTATGATTAACTGATGTAATTGACTTCTGTGATAAAAAGAAATGTATGTGGGAGAATCCACAGAATAAAACAAAGTTTCCATTTTATTCTGAAGTTGTACTAAGAAAAGGAGGAAATACATCTTCTTTCCTGAGGACAGCCATTCCTTCACGGAAACAAGCATATGAAAAGCCACTGCATCAATACTGGTGAGAAGCAAGGGCGAGTCAATTTTATCCCGCACCTAGACAGTGTATCAGATCAACTTATCAGAGAGAATGCAGGAAGATACCAAATGGACAATTCATCAAGGAAGCTGGAGTGAATAGAGTTCTCCAAGTCTGCAGTAAGTCTTCTGTCTCCAGGAAGGACTGGCTTGTACTTGTGTTTTTGGACTAACCCTTCACTGCTCAAGCATTAAGTTTCTTCGTACTGTTTAATGACACATCTGTCTAACTACACCTCCCTCATAGCTGGGTGTATTCTGGTCTTGTTAAGAAAAGAAAGACATGAAAATATACAGTGTATCACAGAACTTGCACCTGAAATTGTAGCGTGGTATGTCTCATATTCCATTCTTTTACTACCCGATGATTCGAGTGAGTTTTTCACAGAATTACAGAATCATTAACGTTGGGAAGGACCACTAAGATATCATTTAGTCCAACCATCTACCATTACCACCATGCCCACTGACCATGTCCCTCAGTTCCTCATCTAACATTTCTTGAAAACATGCATGAATGATGAGTCCACCAGCTCCCTGGGCAGCCTGTTCCAATGTATTATCACTCTTCTGAGGAGAATTTTTTCCTAAGATCTAACCTGACAGTGCCCCTGTGAAAAATTCACAATTAAAACAGTGAGTTGTTAATTTAGTGCAAGTCACCCACTCTTAACAAAAATTTATAATTTGCTTTGAAACCACATGAGTATCTTTGAGCCCACAAGCTGCAGATTTCTGCAGTTCAATAACATTTTTTTGGTAGAAATTCTGCAAAATGGGAAACTGCAAAACAGTGTAATGCACAAGGAGCCACACAGAAGGGTAGTCACTTGACCATCATGTCCCTAACATTAGGAATACTTCACATCTCATTGCAACTATCATGAGAGGAAAAGGCTTTTGTTCGTGTCTCAAAGGCTTTATATTTTAGCTTGCAACTCTTGCTTTTACCACTTTGTGTCTGGATAAAAGATTGTGAGAAAGAATATAATTTTCCATTTGCTTGATGATGAAAGGGTGTCAAATTAATCAAAGCAATAGGAAAAAAGCTTTTGTTGATTTATTTATATTACTGGAACGCAGTGTGAGTCTGGGAAATTTATCTTCCCAAGGAGGACAAACCATGAGATCCCAGAGGGATGATCAGTGATGCCAGGGTAATTTGTAACGAGGGACTGAAGCACCGTGCCTTGTGCGTGAAGAGCCAAGGATAGCTATCTAATCTTCCTACTGCATATATTAAGAGCTCCTCTTTTTGTTCCATATCGCGGCAGCCAGCCGAAAGGAATGACAGGCACTGTGTGAACCCCCAGCTAGCTGATTTTTCACTGCAGAACTGAACTTCAGCAATGGGAAATAAATAAGAATACTTCGAGACCTAGAGAAACCTGTTGTTCTTCTGTTAATAAAAGAAAATTGAATAGAAGATGGAATAAGACAGAGAAGATTAAATGACTCCTTATCTCATAGCACAGTGACATTTTCTTATCCTTCTTAGAATTCGTGGCCAGCTTTAGGAGTTGTGTTAGTAAACTTGTATATTAAAATTCAAACTACTTGCTGAACTTTAAAATATTTTCACTAATGCTCATTAGATTGAAAAGAAATCTTCATTATTTCTCTATTTGTGAATAGCTTCCTTCTGTCAACGTTCTGTTGTGAGTCATCGGTAGCTGATGTATTTCTTTACCTTTTAGAGTGGTTAAAAATATAGAGTGATACATATTATGAAGTAATAATTTATGATAAGGTATGCAGTACGCAAAATGTCACATAGTTTGCAGAGATTAATACATGAGCCAAGTGCAAATACATTAACTTAACCAACTATCTGGAAAGTAAGATTAATGAAAGAGGGAAATGAATGCAGCGTAGAAAGAAAAAGGCTTTGTGGTGACAGTATGTTTTATATAGCATATGTATTTAATGTAAGGACCTCTGTGAATTAATAGCTCATCTCTGAGTTCAAGTACACAGATATTCATCTCTGGTAGGGATAGTCATGCAATTTGAGTGGGCCAGTTATACCTGATAATCAAAATCCAAGCTCTGAAGGTTGAGTTTAGCAAATCTAAGTCTGTTCAAGGATGTTAATAGTATTGCATCCAGGTGTGGAGTCCTCAGCACAGTAGAAACGTGGACCTGTTAGAGCACATCCAGAGGAAGGCCACAAAAATGATCCAAAGGATGGAACACCTCTCCTATGAGGACAGGCTGAGAGAGCTGGGGCTGTTCAGCCTGGAGAAGAGGAGGCTTCGGGGAGACCTGGTAGCGGCCATTCTGTATATGAAGGAGGGCTACAGGAAAGAAGAGGACAGGCTCTTTATCAGGATCTGTTGTGATAGGACAAGGGAAAATGGTTTCAATCTAAAAGAGGGGAGATTTAGATTGGACATAAAGAAGTTTTTTACAGTATAGGTGGTGAGGCACTGGCACAGGTTGCCCAGAGATGTGGTGGAAGCGCTATCCCTTGAGACATTCAAGGTCAGGCTGGATGGGGCTCTGAGCACCTGTTCTAGTGTAGGTGTCTCCATTCACTGCAGAGGAGTTGGACTAGATGATCTTTAAAGGTCACTTTCAACTGTTGAGTTTCTATGATTCTATGTAACACAATGAAGTACAGCATTTCAAAGCATGTTTATGCAACATTTCAAAGCAAATATCTATTCCTCATTCTGCTAAAACCCATTTCTGCAATACAGATTAATAGAAAAAGTAAGACATGTCAGTGCCTTAAATCTGTGCATTTCTAATGAACTGCTGCATTTTGAGATCTTTGTGAAACATCTGCTTGTACACTTAGGCACATGTATAAAACCATGACTGCAAAATTCTGAATGCGTATCTGTGGTCCATGCTTAAGTCAGCTTCAAAAGACTGTAGCTTTCTTGGTTACTCTCTGAACCTGGAAAATTTCCTGTGATAACGTCAGAATTTACGTTGTAAAGCTCCCGACCCTCAAAATTAGGTATTTTCCCTGCCATCTTCTATGTTGACAAACCTTACTAATTACTAGGATTGGCACACTCTAATGTCAACCTTTACAGACACCAATAAACTTAGGCTCAACATAGGCCACCAGAATCTCAAAAGAAAACACCATCAGAAATAGAGACTTGCCTTTTTACTCTTCCTATAGTGACTGACTCCATTTTTCTCCCTTCCTCAAATGCCACAGTTAGAAACCAGTCTATATAGCTGGTCTTACACCTGGGTTGTGGAAACCTCCATTACCAATAAAAACTAGGGAATGAAAGGATAGAGCACAGCCCTGCTGAAAGGACTTGAGGATTACTGGTGGATGGCAAGCTGGACATGAGCCAGCAACGTGCCCTCACAGTCCAGGAAGGCAAACGTATACTGGGCTGCATCAAAAGAAGCGTGGCCAGCAGTCGAGGGAGGTGATCCTGCATCTCTGCTCTGCGCTGGTGAGACTTCATCTGGAGTACTGCATCCCGATGTGCAGTCCTCGGTACAGGAGAGACATGGACTTGCTGAAGTGCAGAGAAGGACCACAAAAATGATCCAAGGGATGGAACACCTCTCCTATGAAGACAGGCTGAGAGAGCTGGGGCTGTTCAGCCTGGAGAAGAGAAGGCTCTGAGGTGACATGATAGTGGACTTTCTGTAACTAAAGGAGGGCTGTAAGAAAAAAGGGGACAGGCTCTTCAGCAGGGTCTGTTGTGACAGGACAAGGGACATGGTTTAAAACTAAAAGAGGGTAGATTTAGGTTGGATATAAGGAAAGTCTTTTACAGTAAGGGTGGTGAGGCACTGGCACAGGTTGCTCAGAACGGTAGTGGAAGGCCTATCTCTGGAGACTTTCAAGGTGAGACTGAACCGGGCTCTGGGCAACCTGATCTAGCTGTAGATGTTCCTGTTCATTGCAGGGGAGTTGGACTAGATAACCATTAAAAGTCCTTCCAACTCTAAGGACTCTATGATTCTATATTTTCCTATCTTTTCAAATAATGCAGAATCTGGACACCCAGATCTTTATGTCAAAACAAGAGAGTTATGAAAGAAAATGAGCTTGAAGAAAAAGGTTTAGAGGGAAGCATCCATTCTGGTTGATGCCCTTCTTCTGTCCTAGAGGCGGTGGCAGTCCCTCCTGTGCACCCTGAAGGATCTACCAGTGTGGTTTCTGAATCTCATTACAAATTGCCATAGGTGATAAAGATGACTAACTGTGTACTTACTCCTGCATTGTGGGATACAGTGTAAAATTTAAGAGCACCTCAATATATAGAAAGTCCAACTAGATGATTGAATGGGCTTTTCTAGCACCATGAATCTCTGTCTATAGATATATAACCATTAGGAACCTGTTTTTTTGTAGACTACATCATTAAATTTATGGGAGTTGGCAGTCTGCAGGGGTAGCTGCCATTCTGTGAGATAGAACAGATGCTGCTTGCTACACTGAAATACACAATACCTTGTTCTGGAAATCTTTGTAGTTCATATTAATCTAAAATAAATCATATATATTGAAAACATATCCTAACTTTATAGGCAAGGACAAATATAACAATATTGTCTGACTGACTCCTCTCCATTTGGAATTCAGACCAGAAATCACAAAACTTTAACCACCTTTCATATATGTGATTTAACAAAAATAAACAAAACAAAATAAAACATTAAGGTAACAACTAACGAACAGAAATACTTCCTGTTTTGATTCTTGATTTTAACTGGTGATTAACAGAATTGTGGGCAACAGGAATTATTTTTCCATAGAAGAAGCTGGAAGGTGTTTTATGTAGAACAAAAGCAGCATATTATAGAATGGAACTTAGCTGTTTTTAGCAAATACATCTGGGGAAACATTAATTATTTATTTCTCATTCACTAAAAATAGCTGCGGTCTGCATTTTAACCAGCTTGTTCACAATTTCCCTAGAAGGTTTCTGTATTAATATGGTAAGAGAAGGAAGACATTCTAGATCTTATAATTATTTTATTTAGGTAAACTAGATGTCTACATCATTTCAGTTGATGTTGAAACCAAATAGGAAAAAAACTTTTTTTTCAATGTAAAAGTGTAGGCATGGCTATAAAATGGTGAGCATGATCATTAGAAAAATACACATGGAAAAAGCCATTCCTTCTACTCTGTCTTTGCTTCAGGGACTTAGATGATACTGGAAAGGAACAACAGCAGCTAATTAACTGGCTTTCGCAGAGACGAACAGGAATAAAAGTCACCTTGACTAGTGGTAAGCAGTCCATTTCTGGGCCCAAGTTTTGGAGAAGTCTCTTCAGTGAAAGTCATTTACTCCTTTTTTTTCCCCACACATGAGTTATGGAGCACGTGTATCCTGTGCTCACAGTTGCCATTAACCCTATGTATCTCAAAGTTTGTGTGCTTATTAGAGGTAAAGAGAAGTCATATCCCTCATAAATATGCTCTGAAGACTACCTTTTGACTTGCTTTTAAAAAAGTAATTGTTTTTTTCTTAACAATGCATTCTCTCTTGCCTTTTGTTGTGAATACTGGATACTATGATTATATCTAATCACAATTTTCAAGTATTATTCACTCCACGAGGGAGAAACTGTACTGACAGCAGTGCTAAGCTTTGTTTGCATCCAGCAGTCTGGAGAGATTTGCTAGTTCATTTCTTTTCCCTACAGTAACCTCATGATATCCATGCTGACTGATCGTTCTCAAAAAAAAATACTGAAGAACAATGGATTTTTAACTTTAACTAGAACCTGTTTACCTCATTATTTCTTTTTATGTACTTCTTGGAATAACTCCTTAACTGGGTTTAAAATCTTTCCTCTGATTATTATTTTTATTTAGGATACATAAGGCCATTCAAAGAACTGACTCTTGACTCACACTGGGGTTAATATGAGAAAAATATATGAAGTGAATTAAGCCATATATATTTAATGAATGAAAATCCATACAATATATTTTATTTATGTATGTCAATTGATATTCTGTTCTTTATTCCATTTTGTCAAACAAGCTGGGTACTGTGCATCCTATCACTTTTAATCATGCTGCATTATTGTGTTTGCTGTACTTTTTGTGGAGGTTTGTTTTGAGTACTCACTCAAAACAAGGTTCATGGCCCCTGCAGACAGCCTGTCTTGCTCCAAACCACTGCAGTGGAACCACAGGGACATCTTGAGGAAGGTTGAGGCTACTTGGGCAAAGTTGCTGTATTGCTTGCATGGTTACCAGTTTCTCCAGGGGCTTATTCTCAGCCTTAGTGGATGGGCTGTTCCCTTTTACTCTTTGGCACACAAAGCCAGTTGGCCACCACACTGTGCTAAAGGACTGAGAGCCATTCTGGTCAGGTAACTACTGTCATACAAGCAAGCCAAGTAAGTATGAGATCAGTAACTGCATCCATGCAATAAAACAGAGCTTATGAGCTGCATTTTAAAGATCAATTATGCATTCATTTATAATCAGCAAGTTAGGGATAAATGTCTGAGTTTGGTTATAGAGTGACATGGTTTTTGTATAGGCTTCCTTCTTGCATGCTTTGTGAAACTGGATGTCAGTCACAGAGGTTAACAATGAGCCAAAGAGCTAGTTTCCTTTACCTTCTATTCACTAAATGTACTATGATTTTTCCGTGTTTAATTGACCAATAAATGATACAGCTTTATGAATTGTATTAATTTTCTGATGTGCAATCTTTTGATGTCATTATGCTTATCCATGTTCATTACAAGCATGAATCAGCATCCACAGTGGAATCTTTGCCCACTAGATCTGTGTAGTATTCCACAGTTTGTGGCTTATTTGAACCTTAAGATGTAGCTAACTACCTTTTTTTTTTTTTTTTTTTTTTTTCCTGTTTCTTGGGGATCTGTAGTGAACAATACTGGAAGAAAATTATTTCATGAGCTTTTATCTATATTATGTCTATTTTGTCTTATGAGAAAAAGGAAAATCATTTCAGGCAAATATTTTATTACTAGAGGAATTCTCTTCATTTTACTCAGAATTAATCTTTGAGAGAGAATTGTATACCTCAGTCCCTTTTGTTTCTGTTCAAACATATCCATAATTCCAATACTCTCTGTGTTCCTTCTACTCAGCTCATAAGTTTGCTTTCATTACATTTATCTTACAGCAGAAATTGAGCCATATTGCATTACTATTTTGAGTAGTTCTGGGATTGAATTGAAGGTATTGAAATATCCTATAAAGTAGGATCTGCACAAAAAGGAAATTTTATGAAGGACATTCCCTGTTTTTATTGCCTTTTTTTTCCTCCCTCTCTCTTAGAACATCAGCCAATAGTTATACTGACATAGCAAAAGGAAGCAAATCTGCTGACAAATACTTCACGTTACTTTAGGAGAAGAAGACTGCAGTGAAACCAGGCTAGACTTTGCTCACAAGTGATTCTCACACAACTAGGCTTTTGAGCCTTTAAATGAGTGTTACAGCTCAGAGAAGTATCAGATGCTTGGTCTTTTATTCAGTATCAATTTATCCTGACATCGGGAGAGTCAAGTGGGTTGTTTAGGTCAGCTAGAACTTTGTATGGAGATGTACATACAAGGCCATTAATAGCCTTTCAGAAGCTGCTACCTACCCAGCTGCATTAATGTTTTCAATTCATTTAAAGACTCTCAACGGCACATGTTAAAACATAAGATCTCAACAGGCAGTGAAGTAGTGAATCTGAAAAGATCAGATGCAGTGAACATTAGACAGCAAATGCGTCTTGTTTCTAGTTTCCTGGATAATCACAGCCTGGAACAGTACTGCTGAAATATCTTAATCTTTCCTGCAGACTGAAAGCATAACTTGTGAAACACAGACAGTCATTATTAAAGAGGTTTCTGATATCTGTAATTTTTTGTAGCAAAGTGAAGGCATTTTAACATGCTGAATCTCATATGCTGCTTTGAAAGGAAGAAAGCAACATACACATACACACACACATACAAAGAAAAAATAAATGCAATGTATTTCTGTACGAGGAGGTGTCTGTGAGATGATAAATTCACCTTTGGTTTATTACTCTTTGTGAGTCTTGCAAAATGAGCTGCTGAACATGGGGCTATTTCTATTACTTATCCTTGCAAAAAAACAAGGGCATGTGGGCAATGCATTGAGACTGTGCACAGAACTAGCAGAATTCATTCATCCAATACAGTCATTTCAGAAGGCCATGCATTTTTATTGCCAAGATAATGCATTAGCTTTCCATAATGCATATGGAAGTGAATGTGTCAAGGAACACAACGGTATTTTAAAATACAGTTAGCAGATCTCTTTTAATAATAGGTTCATATCCCAAGACAGATTTACTCTGTTTAATTTTGTCTGTTGCAAAGGAAAGGTTAAATCTAGATACATTATTAAGCAGATAAAGCAACTTTTTATACTGTGCTTAGAAGAGCAACATCAGTTCCTAGGAGATTTGTCATACGGCATAGGCAAGCCACATGTTTATCAAGCAAGGAGCAACATTAGCTAGAGCTGGGTTTCTTTAATTTTACTTTTTTTTTTTTTTTTTCCAAGGGGAAGAGGGGAGAAAAGAAGAGGGGAGCGGAGAAGGGAGAATGCAAGCTGGAGCCTGCTGTTGCTGGAGAAGAGCCCTGTGCTCAGAGTGTCCCCTGAACTGAGCTCATCCCTGAGAGTGAAGGGCCTCAGGGCAGCATCACTCACAAAGATGTTACAACTGATTTGAAACAGTGAAATTGAATCAAAATTAGGTCTTTCCTTTGCCATCACAATAAATTAGTATGTACAGATAACTAAAATAAATTTTGTGTCTAAAAAGTCAGGATCTTCCTCACCAAATATGTTTTGACTGCCTCGATAATCAGCTCTGCAATACCCAGGTTTGCTGTGCAGTCTTCTCAAGTGCACAGTACAGCAGTAGATAGTTAAGGCAATTTTGGGAAAGTGAGTTGTAATGTTATTTCAACTTATTTGTTCCCCAGACAAAAGCAGTAGTTTGTTGAGCTTCATCTTTCCCATGACAAAGTTCACTTTTATCCTTATTTATTTATTTTTTTTGAGCTGAGCTGCTCTATAAGCTCTTAAGAGATCAAATTTGCTGCCTGCAAAGCAGGACTGTTTTGTCTGTGCACACAAAATATTTCTTACCCTTGCACTGACACCCAGGCACAGAAGGTCTCAAAGAGACAGCTTTAGTCTAGCCTGTCCTCCTCCTCTTATCCCTTTCACACTTTTTAATTATTCCTCAGCAGACAGAAAGAAGCTATGCCATATTTCTGTGTGTTTCCATGGAGCTGAAAGATGAATGTTAGCAGTGGCTTCATAAAATTCACATCAGATTGTTGTTATGTTTTATTTGTCAGAATAGCTTAGCCTGTGACATCCCCAGGGCTCAGAATATATTACAGTCTTCCCTGGGAGTGCAAGAGAGGCATTTGCCAAAATTCAGAGTCTATTGTCTCTCCAGCCTGCACAGCCAACTTCTCTTTCATTCTGAGAGAGATGAAGACATATCAAAGGGGTGAACTGATGCCCTACAAATATACAAGGTCTGGGGTCAAAGATAAAAGAGCATCAGGAGGCATCCAGTTGTAAATAAACAAACGCTATCAGTTTTGACTCTCAGCCTACACTGAACTATGCACTTTAGCCTGTGAGAAAGAGTAAAAAAAAGAATTTGCAATGGAGCTACCACACTGTTTCTTGAAATACATACTTGGAACAACTTCTAGCATATGCATTGATATACATAGCAAAAACACTCACAACAAAAAAATGAAATTTTGAAATGTATTCTGCTTTTCATGAGTAGACTTCATTTTTAAATCCTCCCCCTCCCACCCCCCCAAAAAAGTGAAAAAAGAAATGTGTGTTTGACAGTAATAACATTTCAGTCTTTACACTACTGAGGGTAAGGTCCTGAAAATGAGTCCTGAGTGCACCAGGAAGGAGTTCCCTAAAAAGAAAGCAACTCAAAGCTTGTGGATAATACTAGGCAGTGTTGATCTATTGACTCTGTGTACCTCTATATTCATGAGAGCTGTTCTGAAAGTAATGCCTCCTATTTTATGATGTTGGCCCACCATGTCAGCAGCAGACGTTGGTGGTACAGCAGTAGAGGTTGAACCTTCTCACCAACATTCCACTACATTTTGGTGCTGTGTGACAGATGGCAGCAGAGGGGCAGTCTGACAGAATGGTGTCTGGCATGGAAGTGCAGATGGAGCAAAGGTGTGGCACTGAATTCCTCCATGGCACCAGCTGACATTCATCGATGCTTGCTGAACATTTACAGAGACCAAACAGTGGATGTAAGCACAGTGAGGTGGTGGGTGGTGCGTTTCAGCAGTGGCAACAGTGACACGAAAGACAAGCCACGTTCTGGATGGCCATGCAAGTTGTTATGAGTGCAGCATGCAGGCCCTTGTTCATTGCTGGAGAAAATCCATAGCTAATGGTGGTAACGGTGTAGAAAAATACTGTTTTGTAGCTGACCATTGGCTCTATCTGATAGCGTTACTGTGTTTTTTGTATCTGTTGGAGTTTCCATGGAAATAAATAGGAAACATTACTTCTGGAGCAACTTGTCTACATAATTTGTCAGAGTTTTGAAATGTTTTCTATTGAGACAACATTCTGTACTTCTGCATATGTATATATTGAGGTCTGAGTAACAAAGACTTTCAAAGTGCCTTCTCATTTCAGAAATGTAGATCATTTGGCCTTCCTGAAAAAGGCATAGTTCCTTCTTGTCATAATACATTGCAAAGTTACGGCTTTATTATATTTTGTACCTCTCCCTATACACCAGTTTAATCAGACATGAAACACAGAAAGATTTATTTTAATTCTACTTCATGTTATTGTCTTGCTGTTAGCAAGTAGTTTACAGCTGTGTCACTAGTCCTTAATTCAGCTCTACATAGCCTATATTGTTCACATACATTGTTTTGTTCATTAATGTAAGGCCCTCTGAAGTTTAGTGCAGCTGAGCAGCTCTGTGAGACTTCTACTTATCCAAAAATGAGAAAAGGATGTGGAACCTTTCAGTGCCCCTCTCCCCCCAAAAAGCGAGGGGGAGCATTGGATACACGGAAGGCCTACCAAACTCAAGTTGCTATAAAACTGAAAATTTCATTTCTACAGTCCTCAGGGACAAACTGCAAGGAGTAAATCCCATGACAGTCTCCATTTAATGGTGTGTATTTCAAAAGCCGTAGGACTGAAGTGAGAAAGAGAGAGAGAGGCACTCAGTGTGCGAGAGGTGAATGTGGAGAAATGGGAAGGACTTGGTAGCTTTAAATTAAATGACAGAAATGTCCAATATTAACTGCTCTGCAGTAGAGCTATTCAGAAGTTGTATTTCAAAGCCCTAGGCTTGGAAATGAATACCTTACAGGGAAAAACGAGGCTGCGTTGCAACTCATTGAAAGTATGTCTACATTGCGTAGACAAAGTTATGCAAGATTTGTTTGTTTTGTGTACATATAGTCTTTATAAGGATAGGCAGAAGTTTTCATAGAGATGGGAAAGTAAAAAGTATTCTGCAGACTGTTTGAGTGAGCAGCTTTCCATTGTGCAGGGTTTCTTCATGGGATGCTTCAGTCTTAGCACGCTCAGTAAGCACAGCTGAGAATTGCTCCCTCAGACAGAAGGGCTGCAGCTAGATGAAGGCTGGAGAGGTCAAGTGCCTACACCCTCAGGGACACTGCAGCCAGTTTCGGCTTTGCAGGACAATGATAAGATAGAGGAACAGGCCAGGTCCTCATGTTTTGCTGCCTTTTCAGGGAAGCACTGCAGAGAGGTGTCATCTCTACCACATCCTGAGATTTAGTTACAGTTATTAAGATAGAAGGAAATAATTTACAGGTAGGTAAAAAGAAGCAGTAAAAAACATGGAAGCGTGACTTCTTTTCATCTCTAAATTTTGAGAAGTGGCTTGGCTGGAAGGACCAGTCGTTTTTAACATTGAAGGAATGACAGTGCAAGGCGAAAGGGATTTAGAAATGGAGGTGGGGGAGGGCAGGAGAGAAATACATTACACCAGAGATGTTAAACTATTAGCAAGAAAGATTTTTCTGGTTATTCTAGTCAGAGAATGTCTCTGCCAAATCCAGCACAAGAAAGTCTGGTAATTAATCCACAGAGACACTTAAGCTTCTAATCAAATTCAAGATACCTGTGCTCTTGGCTCAGGTAATGTTTCCTCATTACTTAAGACTGGTATAAATTGGCATTTAGCTGAAGCTAGCACCTGCACTGAACACGTGAACCTTTCCCTGTCAGTAAACTATCTCTGATTTTTTTATAAGAGAACTGCAGAGGAAAATATATGATAGTGGTGGTGGATATTGAAACCATAGGTCCCACTGGTTAGAGCAGACTGTATTGCAGACTATATTTTACCCTCATTCCCCAGAAGATGCATCCCCAAAACAATTGCCAAGTCCAGTTCTAATCATGTAGTTTTTGTGCCACTTCACTGCCTAACGGAAAGAAAAGCTGCTCTGAGCTCTAGTTACAGTGAGAATTGTCATCCAGCAATCAAGTTGCGCTTACAGCACCATGGCTATATTAATGTGAGTGAGGAACTGTCCTTGGTCATGCAGGGAATTGCATTCCCTGGGCACAGGGGAGTCTGTGGCAGACCTGGGAATTTAATCTGTTCTCTTGAGACAGTCTTTTTAGGATTAGCTCATCCTTTTTCCTCCTGTTGAGCAACAATGCAAGGACAGCAGCTGAGATTCATCACATCTCACTTAGACAACTTAAGTGCCTTAAGTTAGAAATACAGTTGTTATAGGCATATTTTATAGTCACGGGAAAGAGAGAAATTCTGTCTGACACCACCAGAGACGTCTCATTTCTTTGTGTTGGCTAAAGAGAGGCTTATCTTCTGTCAGATGCCTGAAGCTGGAGTGAATGAAACTGTGTCCACCATGCCTGTGAAAGGTGGATAATTAGTATATCCTTTCTAAATCTAAAGCCACATTGTAGGTTAGAGGCTCTATTCCGTACTACGAGCGCTGCTCCAAAAGTAATACCTCCTATTTTATTATATTGGCCCATGACGTCAGAGGTGGATGTTGGTAGTATGGCAGTAAAGGTTGAATTTTCCCACCAAAATTCCAGTGCATTTTGTTGCCATGGGACAGATGGCAGCAGAGGGGCAGTTTGACATTGAAGTGCATACAAAGCAAAGGTGTGTCACAGAATGCCTCCATGCAGGAAATAATGGCATCCACAGACATTCATTAATGCTTGCTGAACATTTATGGAGACTAAACAGTGGATGTGAGCACGCAGAAGTGGTGTTTCAGCAATGGAGATAGTGACACGAAAGACAAGCCACATTCTGGATGGCCATGTGGATTGTTACTAGCACAGCATTCAGGCTCTAGTTCATTGCTGGAGAAAAAGCACAGCTAATGATAGTGACTGTGTTCAAAAACAGTGTCTTATTGGTGAGAATTTCCTCTATCAAATAGTGTTATTGTGCTCCTTGTATCAATTTCCATGGAAATAAATAGGATACATTACTTTTGGAGTGATCTACCTATACCCATAAGTTCTGGAAGATCAGTATGCTTGTAAAAAAGAAGATTCAATGTTCAGCAGCCAGTAGAGATTATCAGAATGCAAACAAAACCTGCCTACAAACACTGGTGCCTGTAAAGACTTTGAATGTGGACCACCACATCCTGTGACCACTTTGTTTTAAATGCGCCAAATAACAGTTATGTCATGATTCTGGAGAGCCATGGAAGATTCTTCAAGGGAACAGTACTAAGTGAGAACAGCTGTAGTAAAACACAGATGACTTCTGAACAGTGATTTTTTCCAGTTATCTTAAATGCTGAGGCTAATTTTTAAGGAAATACTTCAGTCTGATACTTTAAATAACAATTTCACAAGATTCTCTATTAATAATGTATTCTGGCAAAGTGGATTTGTGAAATTAAAAGGGCACTGGACTCAGCCAATTGATTCTGATTTATATAAGCCTTTGTTCTTTCTAAGGCACTAAAAGTAGACTGAAAACACTCAAAACATACTTCCCTATAAACTTGACACCTGTAGTTGAAAATACACTAATTGTTGCAAGGCTTGTTTAATACTGTCCTTTGTTTACTTCGAGAAGCAGAGCAAGAAGCAGACGTTTCATTACCCTCAAAAGCTAGAAGCTGGCTATTAGGGAATAAATAAATGAATAAAGTAAAAAAAAGAAAAAAAGAAAAAAAAGAAAAAGTATAATATTCTTAGGATTAAATTCCACTTAGGTCATATTCATTTGCGTGGAATTCTGGATTCTTTCATCCAGACTCAGGCCTATCTAATAAACAAGCTCTTAAAGGTTAAAAACAGCACCAATATTATTACATATATTAGTATAGTATTCAGACCTACAATGTCTGACATTTTGAACAGAACAACTTCTTATTCTCACAGGCAAAAGAACTATCCTCAGTGATTAGTCAGACAGGTAAAAAGATTTCTCATTAAACTTAGGTTAACCAGTCTGGGAACCAAAACCACCATGTGACCTCGAGACTGACTGCATGGTGTGAATTATGTGCTAAAAATCATCCCTGTGCTGAAACAACAACTAATTCACAACAGGTCATAAAGGAATGTGTATTGCTGATTGATTTTCAATTTTGTCTTCACAGGAAAACGTTGATCAAACAGCAAGACCAGATGAGGGTGAGAATCACTACTTTTGTGAATTAGAGAAAGTGAACCTCTGGATTTCTGTGATAGGTTTTTTTAATGCAGGAGTGACATGGTTTTAAAATATAAAGCTTCCTGTTGTCACAAAAAAGCACTTTTCTTTCTTGAATGCAGACAGATTTTGAAGCAGAAGCTGCAGTATTACCAAGTGATTTACATATAAATTAATTCACATTAGACCTTATGAATCATTCACTCCTTCAGGGGAATGATCACCATCCAGTTGGTCTGATCACCTAAGCCAAGCAAATAGATAACATTAATTATGGTACACGCTCCCATCATAATCAGCAGTTTCAAGCTAGTAGGTAGACACAACTGTTAATAGGGTTTGTCTTTTAATTCTACTGGAGTAGGGCCTATGTAACGAAGTCCAGGGCTGCACTTCAAGTGTCCAGTCATTTGGCAAGAGCAGGAGTGATATTTGAGTCTCTGATAATGCTTCAGATGCCACATACACGGTCTGACACAGAGGAGTGACCTTACAGACATGGGAGCAAGACAGTGACACTGGCTGCCCTTCTCACACCATGCCAGGTTATCGTCATCGCTTCCAGCCTCCTATTTAGCAATGATTGCCTCCGTTTTTTTGCTAACTATACTTCTTAATTAGTGTGTCAGCGCCAGGAGTTTAATTCTGCTGGCACATGGTTCTTTCTCCAAAGTGGACATACTTGGGTTAAGGAGAGAAGGTGTTCTGAGAAATAAGAAATTGCCTGGTATTGGAACTGTGAATCCGACAATTCCCAAATTCCCCCAGCTCTCCTGGGAGCTCCTTGTTGGTTTCTAATGTAGAAGGTAGTATTAGAAAGCAAGCCAACCGACCAAACTTGCCCCGATCAATCTTGACTAATTTGCTGCAGCAGACACAATGTGAAAAATGCATAGAATTAAGGAAGGAGCTTTTCTTTCTTTTCTCCCTCTATCTCTGGAGTCAAGTTAAAATGGAATACAGTCATTAAAAGGTTATCTAGTGTAACAACCTAGCCAGTAAAAAGGCAGCAGCAGAAGGCTATATTCCTCTGTGAATTGTTTTATGAAGTATCTCATGGCTGACAATCAGTGAACTAAATCCTTCGACAAGGAGAGATTTACAAGGACTTGTCTACAGAGACAAAGTGTTTCTACAGACTTCAGGCAGCCCTGGGACCAGGGATTAGCAGAACTGCACATAAATACAGCTTACAGCTGCAGAATGCCACAACTGGGAGCCTTCAATAGGAAACTATGTGTAAACATGCCTATGGAAACGGGCTTCATCATGAATTGTACAGGTTTTGTCTTGGACTTTGAAAAGTGCTTTCCTTCATTAACTCAAACTCCACGATTTATGCCCCTAGAATTTTGCAATCAGACATCTTGTTCCTGGCTATTTCAAAGTCTCTCACTTCTGTTTGGATTAAGACTGTTAATCCAAATTCCACCTAGCGCTGCCTTCATATAGGGCTGCTTTCTTTTTTGTTTTCTTTAATGATTGATGAGCATTAGAAGATGGAACAGATAGTTTAAATATTGCAAGCTGTTGAATATTGAACACTCTAGGAATCCTTAATTAAGCAGCAGCACACGGCGGGCGGTCAGGTTCTGAGAGGCTATCACATGCCTGGGGTGGCACCATGCTGAAGAAGCCCGCCTGATTACCTTCATTAGCCACCTCAGAGGGGTAGTAATCAACTACTGCAGAAATTTACTGCCTAAAAAGCACATTGTTATCAATGAAATGAATGTAAATTGTCACAACATTGCACTTAATGGGCATTACTGCCTCACGCAAAGCTGTACTGGCAAATGATTTTGCAACCCATTTGTGTTCAGATAATATTAAAGCTGCTACATACTAGTGATTTTAAGGAGGATTCAGATGGATAGGGATGTGGAGTGGAGATTGCTCCTTCCTGTATTGTGCTGGGAAATCTCTGTCTAGCATCCTTTGAGAAATGAAATTGGTAAATCTTAAGGTTGGCCTTTAGAGATTGTGGATACATCCACCCTGTGAAAATGTATTCATAGTGCGTGATTGTAATTTGACATTAACTCCCAAAACTGCAGCCACTGGGAATTTGATGTGGGTATGCATATCATTGCAGCACAAAATTTGTCCAAGAATTTTGCTTCCTACCAGGGAACCATAGTGTTTGGGGTTTGCTGCACTACTGAAAAAACTGAATTTCATTTATGAGTAAAGGAAACAGTTAGTGGTCACTTTAGCCATTGCATCCATTGTCACACATTGAGTTTTTTTAACCTCACGTGCTCAACAAAGGACAAGTTACTTTCCACATAATTAAATCCTCAGTAGAAGCAAGGAAAGATGCATACCAGTGCATGCACCAGTGCCGATTAAACACATCTCTGCATCAGACCCTTTAATTGCCTCTTTCTTCTTTCAGCTAGAGGTAGGATCCTTTTTCACTGCTTGCCCTAAGCTGGTGGGCGTACTATGCCTGTGCACTGTAAAACAATTGCTACTTGAGCCACACAGATGATTCCTGGGCAAAGTAATTCCCCATTCATTTATTCCTGTCTTTCCAGAGCACATTAGTATGCTGGTGAATTAACTGTTCCAGTCTCCTGAGCAGCTTCAAGGACCCATCATATCTTTTAAAATCTTTCCGACAGAAAAAATATCCTTCCTCTCAAAGGGGAACTATTTCCCAAGCCAGTCCATTGGAGCCCAGGGCCACTGATGAGTTTCCCAACTGTAAAAATACTGTGACTTTGAAGGCCACTGCCTCCACCCCACTTGAGGAAGTAAAAAGAGCAGGATCTTATCCTTTCTGAAAGGAGAGAATTGCAGTTTTGCTAGCTATTGCTTCTAAACTTCAGGATGGATAGAAACAACAAATGTAATGTCATGACACTGGTATGGCTAAAAAAGGAATTTCAGAAAGGCTGTTGTGACACATGCTGAGCCCTATGCTCTTTGAATCGAAATTACTGAAACATCCAAGCTTTACCAGACAGACTAGAAAAATTCTCATATAGCTACTTAAAACTATCTGAAACGTTCCTGAAATAGTCTAACAGTGGTAGTGAAATGACAATGGATGAAAATGCTGTAGGTTTTTATTGTGACAATTTCAAACCTGTGCCAAACACCTTTTTGTGTCAGACTTCACCGACAGAGGCGATCAGAGGGCTGGAGCACCTCCCCTACAAGGACAGGCTGAGAGAGCTTGGGCTGTTCAGCCTGGAGAAGAGAAGGCTCCAGGGGGACTGTACAGCAGCCTTCTTGAAGGGGGCCTACAGGAAAGCTGAGGAGGGACTTTTTAGAAGAACATGTAGCAACAGGACAAGGGAAAATAGTTTTAAACTGGAAGAGGATAGATTTAATCTAGATATTAGGAAGAAATTCTTTACTGTGGGGTGGTGAGACTCTGGAACAGGTTGCCCAGAGAGGTTGTGGATGCCCCCTCCCTGGAAGCATTCAAGGCCAGGCTGGATGGGGCTGTGAGCAACCTGGCCTAGAGGGAGGTGTCCCTGCCTGTAGCAGGGGGATTGGAACTAGATGATCTTAAAGGCCTCTTCCAACCTAAACCATTCTATGTTTCTGTGAACATATATTTCTTGGGTTAGCAAAGTACTCTAGGATCCTCGAGGATTTTAAGCATTACACCACGGAAAAGCATTATTATTTAACAGCAGAGTTAATTGGTTATTTGCTAAAGAAATCATTGCTACTATTGATACATCCTATTTCTTAAAGGCTATGCTTCCTAAGGATTTAACATCAACTCATTTATGCAAGTGAAACAGACAAAAGGAAAGACAGTAACTTGGGAACCAGAGATATTCTTTAAAAATGTCTTTAAATAATACTGCAAATTTTTAATATCTGCCTTTGGCAGCCTTTTTTTCCCTCAGCACAATTATTAGTCAAGACATAATTGTGTATGTGATGAGGATGGAGGATACTCTTTAAAAGGCTTTATTTAAAAGAAATAAAATCTGTAAGCACTCTCATTCCCAACAGCACAGTGGAAATATTTAATAGTAACAATGCAAAAAAAATTCTAGGGACCAGAATATGAAACAGTAGCAATTTAAGTTCATACTCATTCTCATTAAGCAGTTTCACCTTTGCTCTCTGTTCCATTTGTTTCTTTTATTATAAAGAAAAAGCTTTGGTCCTTGAAGCAGAGCAGTTTCTATGTTCTAGCATTCAGAATTGATTATAAAGAGAGATTGACATGGTAAAAATAGCTGTGGATAGCTTGAGTGACACTGAATTACTACAGAAAGAACTGCACCACCAGCTTGCCTGATGCTCAGTCAAGATTTTTACTTCAGTTTTCAGATTCCTGCAACTGTGTTGTTTTCTTAAGGAAAAAAAATATATACTTGAATAACAGTAATATTTAACAGAAAGCATTAATTATGTGTTGTATGCAGTGTGCTCAAGGCATAAGTGCACACAAACCTGCTTTCTTCTGATACTATGAAAATATCTTTATACTGTAAGATAATATTTCCATGTATTCTTTACCTTTTGGGATTGAAATAAGAGTCCTGAATTGACAGAGTGAAAATTTCAGAGCATTTAAAGGTGAGGCCTAAAATCATTTCCAAAAATCAACTTTCAATGCTTAAGTCTCTGCGAGCCTCAGGAGATCAGAAACATCCAGTAGCTTTACACACAGATCCACAACCTGGGCGTCCAAAATGAGGTAATGTTTGTATTGTTGTACCTCAAGTCCAACGCTGTGGTCCTTAGACCTGCACCCTGGCTCCTTAGATACCTAGAGTTCACAGGAGCATTTGGCAGGAGCATTTTCTGGGAGTACTGTCTCCATCCCAGGGACAATCCACCCCTATCCAATTCCCAGCCTGAGGGGGACCAAGCATGTGAGCAGTGCACATGGAATACCATGCTGGTTTGGCTGTGATGCCTGAGCACTTCCAGTATTGTGCAGATACCCTTCTATCAGTGAGGCCCTGGAGACTGAGATAATTTGCAAAAAAACCACCGTCTAAACACAAAAGTAACTAAGAGGCATTACTTAAAGGAAATGATTTGGCATTTGTGGGTTGGTTGATGACGGACTTAGGGTGAGCACTGAAGCCCAGACATTTCAGAAATGTAGCAAAATCTTTGTATCTTTGAGTTATAACACCACTAAGAGGCAGAAAGCCCTTAAGAGAAGAGAATAATGAATATAGTTCTATTTTTCACTTACAGCAGCTTGTATTGTTGACATCTAAGAAGTAAGAATTTCTCTGTTAATGATGTTAAAGAGTCACTAGAAAAATCTGAAGCCAGAAATTCTGAAACCGATCTTTCATCCAGGATACAAAGCATCACTTCAGCTTTCTCCAATGGGCAATGATTTTAGATTCCATTTTAATACAGCAATTTAGTAGAAAAATCTCCCTCCATGCAATAGTAATTTGTTTGCTTACAGTAGGTACTTAATTTTTTAACATTATTATAGTGCAAATGCACACTCTTTTCCTCAAAACTTCCAAATAAACATTTTTTTCTTTTTTGAGGAAATGAGGTTTTAATTCAGATAGGACTGTAGATAAATAACTGTCCTTGGATTCTCTGTCAAGGCCACTCACTGGCTACAGCTCCCATTGAAGTCAGTGGGAGTTTGTTCACAGATGTCAGTAAAGGATTAGATCTGCCCTGTCTAGCTCAATTAATGATAGTGAAACTACTGCTATAAAAGCAGAATGTCATGACACCAATTCCAATTGCTCATTGACAGTTTTGCTGGTCATTCTGGGGTGGAAGTTGCGAAAAAATTTAGGAGGCTGGATACAAAGGGAGAATCAGCTCACTGGAAACACTTTTAAGAGAAATGTTGCAAGAAGAGACCCAGTTTTAGGAGGAAATAGAAAGAATGCAATGTTTTTAAAGAAGCCATAAGTGAATATCTATGCCCCCTTTCTCATGTGGTTTCCAGGTATTTGAGCTGGTTGAAGCTGGAATGGAGGATATGTTGCTAAAATAACTGGAAATGAAGTTGCCAAAGTGATGTGAGCAGCTGAGCCTTTGGAGAGCACTGACGTGACTGGGGATACACAGAAGAACTCTAGTGGCTCAGTGACAGACTTTGAGATGTATCTACTCCTTCCTGGAAGAGCAACTGTACGCTGAAGAAGCTCTCCCACCTGGGTCTAGAGAGCCAGGGGAATGTTGCTATAGGAGCATTTGGATTGCTTTAACTCTAGGGCACCTATGTCAGCCTGGCTTAAGTGATAGCCCTTCCAGCCTCAACAGGAGCCACGGGCTGTCCTGTACCTAGAAAGAGATGTTTAAATCTAGGTCTCATTGGTGAAATAGCTGCTGTGGTGACAGGGAAAGCAGGGGCTATTGACACACTTGAATTAGTTTTGTGATGCCCTGTCAACTGAAGATATCACCCAGAAAGCTGTGTAAACCCACAAAAATTGCCTATTCCTAATTATTTATTATCTTTGTTCTTACAGACTTTTTCTGTCTTACATTTAGGACATTGCTTCTTTTGCAGCCATCTTATGATAACATTAATAATCCCATTCTTTCATTTGTATTATCTCCTTGGAAATATTTATAGACCATGCTCATATTCCCCTGGGTTCTTCTTTTTGCAGGGAGAATTAATTTTGTTTCCTCAATCACTCCCTCTTCTATGTGTTAGCCTGTAATCCTTCCTCAGTGTCATTTTCTTGCCCTTCTTTGCATTGTCTTTGCTTCTACAGTATCATTTTTAATCACAGACAATAGAACTTAAGCATAATTGAATCCATGCCACCTGCTCTTTTAGCTCCTTGACTGAACAAAATATAAGGTCAGGATCTTACTTTCAACTTTCTTGCTGCACAACAACTTCCATTTGCATACAAGAGAGCGTATAACACCCTGAAATTATTCAGTAGACATAAGGGAAATACAAGAGAAATATCTGTCTGTCTCTTTAGAGTCTTATAGAAGGCCCATGATTGAAAATGACCAAATGTAATTAATATTCATTAACAATCTCGGACAGATAGGATAATAGATGTGGTCCAATCTTTTTATCAATATTAACAGCACTAATTAAAATAACAGTATACAAACTTGTGTCCATTCTTCATACATTTCTGAGGCAGTACTCAGCATTGAACTGAAGGAGATTGCACTGATACTAAGGTTTCATATTTCCCACTTTAACTATATATGAGAAAGAAAAAAAGTGCCATTCAGAAAACTCAAGTTTTCTGAAGCAATTCTGGCTCCAAGAGGACACCTCACAGTTTATGCGAGAACTATGCACAGCCAAGAGACACGAGCAGCCACTCCAATCCACGTTCAGCTCTCTTGGCCTAGAAGGAAGCAGCAGTCAGACCCTCCTGTCTGGCACCGTTCATAAGGTGGGGAATATGTATGTAAGGAGGGTGAGATTGGCCTTCTTTGGCAGTGAGAGAACCAAGTGTCACTCATTTGATAGAATGAGTTCTCCTCGTGTACAGCAAGATTAGATTCTGTTCTTTTGGCGAGATGTTCTGAGTGTGGCCATGCTTGACTTGAAGTGCTGAACGGCACTCTTAGGTTTTATCAGTCAAAAATAATACAGAGAAGGGAGTTTCAGCAATACAGCAGTAACTTTTCCAACAGGGGAACAGAAAGAGGTGGCAGGAGTAATTTCTAATCTTTTTTTTCTTTTAATTTCAAATGGATAAAAATGGAGCCAGAGGCAGGCATCCTCAACACTTTTACTGAGCATTTTTCAAGCCATATTGAATCAATCCATGAGGAAGACTTCATCTCTCAATTGTCCTTTAATACTTAGTAGGTGTCCAACTATTGTCCTATAATGCAACACCTAAACCAGCACTCTAAGTTTCATTCTGATAGATGTTCTGTACAGGAGTACTGTTTCAATTTAGATGAGAAAAATTATTAAGACTGCAATCTGTTCCTGTGATTCATATATCTATTCATTTGTTCCTATAATAGTAATGCATCTACTAGCCTCATTAACCATAATAGACCTTTAAGCTCCTGGTGGGTTATAGGTTTCTAAAGTGTTACAAAGTAATTCATGTCACTATAATTTAAACATGATGTTGTTGTTATTACTGAACCTGTTTTATGAACTTTTTCACCGTACTGGATATATGCAGAAATGCTTGGTTACATATTACTCCTGGCTGCAATGGTAACAAAAATCTGGGTAATTACAGATGATGAATGGCAGATTCTGAGCTCTTGAATATCTAAAGGAACTTGCTGCCCTAACACACCTCATTGTGGAATTGCTCCAGTATAATACTAATGAAGAATATTACATATCTGTCTCTGAAAATGATCACAAATTTTGATCATTATGTGTGAAGATACTCATATCCACTGTCAGGAAACTTCTCAATGAACTTTTTTGGTATAATCAGATAGCATGAGCATCCTAAGGCATAAGAATCCTAGATCAAGATCAGGACATCACTTCTATTCTGCATTATACCTTGTCCCTGAGGAGTAACCAGCAAAATAATGCCTTTTGCTTTTATAATACTGACTGCATTTCTTCATCTCATATAATCATACTTTGCAATTATTCACTGTCTTTTACTCAGGGACCTTAAAGGCTTTTTCAGCATCAGCTAGTACAACTGAACTACTTCAGCGCATGATATATATGTTTATCGTTATATCACTAAATGCATTCATATGGCATCTTCCTCCATTTCAAACATCTGCATTGGTGAGATGATCATTAGGGAGCAATTTACACTTCCTTAATTTTCAGGATCAAGCCAGCCCCAGATCTTTTTGATACTCTATTTATGCAGGGAAAACTCAATTCAGTGCCACACTTGGCACTGAAGAGCTCATGGTATGCTGCATTGCTATCTAGAGGTGACTGTCTTTGTTGATTCCATATCCTAGAGCTCTCTATATTGTTAAGCTATGCCTGCACAGGGAATAGTGCCTTTTTTTTCCTACATGAGAACCAGAAAAGTGCTTAGGAGTGCAATAAACCAACAGGAAACAGTTAGCATTTCCAGCATGATAAGGTGAAAATGATAACAAAAAGTGCAGTTAAACTGGAAGTCACATTTTCACTACTTGGTAATGGATTTGTGTTAACTCAGATGAAATAATGAATTCTAGTTTGGAAAAACCTATGCAATCAGCATGAGCAACAAGTTAAAATTATTTTGAAGTAATTAGAACAAGTCTTGCCTAGGCAGATTCCTGCAAGTAGACAGCCGAAATGGATAGACAAACAACCTTTATATTCAATATGAAAAGGAATGATATACCATCAGAAGCTGGGATTGGAGACATTTTTCATTAAAGGACGCAGAAGGACTCACAATACTCATTAATTCAAACAAATTAAGTAAAGGACTTGTTCACAGGAAAAATATAGATTCCAAGAGAACTAACAGAGTCCACTTTTGTCTTGTACTTTTAGCCTATGCTGTAGAGTAACCTACAAAGCTTTAGGTTTTCCCAGCCTGCATTATTAGTAGGTCTGGTTAATAATCCTATGAATTTTTTATTTGCCTCAGATTTTCTTTCCAATAAAATTAACTGCTTTTGTTCCAGGGATTAATTTGTCCTTTGTTCTTCACTAACAATGCTACATTGCAAATGACAGAGGAATACACACAATCCAATACTACTGATAGTAACAAGAGCCTTTTCCCGACAAATGTCAAATCTCCTGATTGTTATAATATTTCATTCTGGTATCTCACACTTGGTGAGCCTGTCAGAAATGTCACAGAGCAGCAGATCTTTACTCTTTACTTCCCCCCCCCCACCTTTTTTTTTCTGAACAACAATAAAAAAAAATCAGAGAACATAATTAGTTTTACAATTGTACTAGCTTTCCCCCATACTTTTTCTCTCTGTCTTGTATTTAAACATGGGAGACAGAGAAGGAAATATTTGCCAAAACTGTGCTATTCCAAATATGTCAAAATGTTCAAGAGAACAAGTGGATTACTAATCATCTGAAAGAATTCAGCCAACATTCCATAAAAGGCAAAGTTTTTTTCTTTGAAAAATATCTATTCTCTCAAATTGGTTCCCTTTGGCAGACTGACAAGTCAATAATTACTCCAGCTGTTGAAACTGCTTTTGAAAACTTAAATCAGTTTTAAGTGAGACCTATGGTATGGTAACCATGAGCTTTCCAACTGTTTTGTAAAATGAAATATGATGACACATACCAGAAAGTTACCCATTAAATAGATGTCAGTTGAAAGCATTTTGGCTAAGATACAAGTAGTAGACCACATAAGACTTCTTAACTGGAATCTCCTCACACTTCATACACACTTACTGTTTCTAATAAAACCTCAGGTGTTTTGGAAAGTGATTAGACAGAACGTAATGCCCTAAATAAAGCTGGGCTGCTCAGATGATGAAGGCAGCCAGAGCCTTATTTTACCCTGGGGACAAAACTACTCATCTACCTTCAAACACATACTGGGGGAGATTGTGATTCTAAGAAAAATCTCATTTCTGCAGAGATTTTATGATTTCTTTTTTTTAAAAAAAAGAAAAAAACTTACAAGAAGACAAATGAATCCTGGCAATCAGTGGCAGATCATCAATCAATTATGCTATTTTTCAAATCCATAAAGAGTGGAGATTTTTTATTACTCTTTGTGAAATTGTGGAGGTTCCTTTTTGTGCAGGTTTCTTCTCTAAAAAGTACTGAGGAAAGACTGTAACCTAAAGGGAATTACTAAAAGCGCCAGGAGGAAAGTAAAAGTGTTGTCTTCTTTCACTGATAAAATGTTTGTACTGCAAATGTATGTGCTTTTTATGTGTGTATATATTTCCATTGAGACCATAGGAGAAAGAGATGACGACGAAGAAGAAAATAATCCCAGAATATCAATGAGATGAAAGTTTCAACAATTTTCTCTGTCTCCTGAGCCTGGTAGAATCAGCAAGAGCAGAAGTGATGGGCAAAGTTGTCTGTCCTAGCTGGTGTAATTATTAATTTTAGAGATTACTGCAGAGGTTATTGCTTTTCAGTAGAACTGGACTGCAGATGAACAGTTAATTGTGCAATGCCCCTGCCACTACCCACTTAATGTCTACATGAAGGCAGCCCTGGTATCCCTACGCCTGGAAAAACTCAGCTCTTCACTGTAACCTGAAACAGTAAATGTGATCTTGCAAATGAAGATACCCAAGAGACCAGAAGTGCTTCTCTATCATCAGCATTGCCAAGGAATCAATGTCTCAAGCAAATCAGGCTTCCTATCAAGAATTCATAAAGTTGAACATCTTCAGTGCATATTGCATTTATGCTGATTCTTCTGTTGATCAATCCAGTTAGAGGCTCTTGAGTTGTTTGAGAGGGGAGTGGAAACAGATAGGGAAAAGGCTTTTTTTTTTTTTTTTTTTTAAATGTGTAAACTAGCTTAATTCTCTAGAAGTCATTAAGCTACAACAGCAGATGTGAGTTGGGCTGTGAAAATTTTGAAGAGGGTTGATTCCTCCATGGGGGAAAACTGAATGCTGCATATGTTTGAGAAATTCTTTTTAGGATGCTTTATTCACAAAGAGCAGATATCTAAGGTCATGCTCACCTTGTAAAGAAATTGCAAAAGCAACAACAAGCCTACATATAATCAATCCATCATCAAGATTTCAGCTGAAAATGCACCTGTGTGCCAGGTTGTGCTGATCAGCAGCTGCTGTCTCTGTCACCTGCCTTACCAGCATTGTGATTATTTTTAGGGAATATTTTGCACTGGTTATTTTTGTATAGATACTGTGGATTTTGGAAGTTAGAATAATGTGTTTCTGCAAAACACAAGTATAGATAGAATTTAGCTCATTATATCATGTTTGCTGCTACTGGATGTATATATTACTATATCATCTATACAAGACACTTCTGTTAAAAGCCAGGCTAAAGTGCAGGGATCAAAGCCAGTGCTGTCCTTCACGTTAGCAGTAAGCAAGGTGAAGAAAGACACTGTTGCAGCATAAAATATACTAAGCCACATTAAAAATAAAAAAAGCCAACAATGCACATTTAAATGGGCAGAGTGCCTCTGTACTGGTTCATAACTTTACATACGGTAGCAGCAACTTGTATCTAGTACCTGTTTCAAGGCTTGGGGAGCCACAGACTAAGGATTTGTATCACAGCGACATAGAATCTGTTCTCCCTACAGATAGCTGGTATCAATTGCTCTTTCTCCTCCAAACTGTTTTGCCTGCAGCATGGTATTTAAGAGGTGCCCTCTCCCAGCACCCTGGGACCTGGATCCTGATGTCCTACTACCTCACAGGTGTGGTTTTGTGGAAGGCAAGAGAAAGCAGCCTGTGGGCTGCTTCTGTCCCTCCCAGCCCCAGACAATATTTAGCAATAGCTATTCTAATAAAAAAATAAGATAAAATGGCATTTCTTCACTTTACTCTCAGCTACTTGAAAAAACACTTAGACAATTTTAGTGATACTTCCTTTCAAGGCAGAAAGGAGTACTTACTTTCAGGTGGGGAAATATTAGCAAGCACCTCTGTCACTAGGAATAATTTAAGGAAATGCACATTGTTTTAAGGGCCTGTTTTCAGCTGTAGCTGTACATTGCCTGAAAAGAGTTCACCAGTGTTAGGTGTCTCAAGATAAGGCTCTTCATAACTCATGAGTAGACTAGATACACTTTGATTTACATATTTTCTCCCTCCAAGGATTAAGTTTAAGAGTAAAAAAACGTGTTCTAAAGCCTTAAATATACTACAGCAATAAAACCGTTTAGGCATACAAAACAAGTCTATACTAAATTATCACCTGGCATGGGCCGTGTAAGGTTATAAAAATTCCCTGCTTGTTATGAACACAGGCTATGCTTATTATCGATGATTTTTCAGATCAGATTTCCTTCAATATCTGAAAATCTTTCAGATTTTCTTGCTATTAAGATCATCCCTCTTATCATAGGAACCAACAAATCTTATACTTCATCAATAACCCTCTCACATTTCAAAAGCCAGTTTTCCAGTCTTGTAACATCAATAATTTGCCATGGTTGCAGTCCTGTAAGATTCGTATGGTGGAACTGAACCTCCCTTTTCATCAGCGGTTAGCAATTCTAGTCAGTTCCATCAAACTACTGTGACTTTCAGTGCTCTTCCAAAGACTTGTTTTCTGATGTAGTGTAATTAACACAGACTTGTTCATTACTTAGTTTCTCCATATGTATGGCAGGTATTATGTTCTCTCCTCTCAAGTGAGCTATGTTTTTACAAGTGCATGGGTGTGCTCAAATTCTTCATTTTTGATGGTCATCCTAAAAGTATAAAACACTGCACAATTACACCTGGCACTTTCAAAAAGTGCAGCTAGTTCTCTTTCACTATATCATAGAAAATATTTAATTGTGCACTAGGTAGCCTAGGGAAATGAAATTCTCAGAAACAGCGGTATGTGTTTTTTGAAATTTAATAGGAAGGAATAAACTAAACTACATGAATTTCATTTGCGGAAAAAATAATGTTGTATTAACAAACAGATGAATAGATACATTTAGTAAAAACCTGAACCACTCTTTTATAAAGTAAATGAAAGAAGTGTCAATGAAAAATGGAATGTCAGACTGGTGCAAGACTAATGCTGTTCTTTCCGGAAGGAACATTATGCATTAGAGAGCTGAGAGCAACATGCTGGAATTATTTTGAGATACTACATATTATTTCTTTAGAATAATGCAATCAACTATTCTATCTCAGGCAAATTGGTCCCTTAAGCTATAAATGTATCCTGATTATTTATCTCATAAAGAGCACAATGAAACAGAAAAAAACAGGAGCTGTATTTTCCTACTGAATTTCTCCTACACAGTAAACATGCTTGAAGAAATGAACATCTCTCATTTCCTGTGATGCATAGCAGAATTTGGGAACAAGCATTTGTGAATACACGAAAATTGCTGCAATACCTGGTTAGTCTCTACATATTTGCAAAGAAATTGTCATCTACAGTGACCTTCATTGCATATGAAATATGATCATGTCTATTAGGCAATTTTGTCTTCTTTACTTTCAGTCAGTTACATAAATAGATGAAAGATATTGTACGGTGTATTTTGAGAATGTGTCTTTTATTGGCATACGTCTAGTTACACTGGGAATAAGACCACATGTTTATTTCTACTTTCCAATCAAAATCTATGAGAATAATCAGTTTCTTGAAGGAGGGATTAAATTAACCCCTTCTTGTTACTCCTGCACTGTTATTCCTCATTTAAAGAGATTCTGCCAGAACACAGCTCATTCATCTCACTTGCTGTCCTTAGCTCCGCAGTCTGAGGGTGGCTGAGAAGAGAAGCATGCTGCTCGAGGACAAGCATGGCCATTACCCCAGTGCTGTGGAGAGGATGTTGGACATCAGTGTAGGGCACTGCCTTGCAAGTGCAACAAAGAAAGACTGGAGTGGAAAAGCACGTGTTAAATCCCTGGAACCCATTTGTCCATATTATATTGCAAAAAACATTCAAAGTTCATTTGAACAAGCCTCTGAGGTCCTGAGAAGGTACTGTAAGTATGATCTCGAGGCATGTCTGGAGATAGACTAATTAATTAGTTAGTTATTAGTTTAATAATAATAATGATTATCTTCAGCTCCATGAAGTGCTCCTGGCTGAAGAACAGCTTGGGATCTAGCATAACATGCATTCTCTGCCATTTTTAATAATCTTACAAAAACACAGCTTGTAGGAGGGCTGGAAGCTGTGTTACCGCTGCCTTAAGCTGTTGGAGCTTGTAGGGTATTGCTTCAGTGTTCTCTCTGCCTGTCACCACACACCATGTCCCCTCCTGCCTTGTGTCACCCTGTCCCTGAGAAAAGCAACTTCTGTTTGTTGGAGGCCAGTCAGAGCCTAGAGCATTGAGAGAGGCTTGCTGACATCACTGCAGTGGGGGCTGTGTGTTCAGGGCAAAAACAGGGTTAGGTCAGAATTTGGTCTGCATTTACTCCGTTAAAGCACCCCAGGCCTTTCTGATTCCAGCATTTCCAAAATTGCTCCTCATTCAGAATCACCAGCTTGGCTTGGGCTTGCATATTTTAATGGCGAGAATCAGCTCAATATAGGGCTAGGTTTTTTCAATAGTTTTTTTTTCTTGAGTCATTACTGCTGTGAATTTGCTAGATTCTTCCATTTACCTCAGAGAATCATCTAGCTCTCTGTGTCACGGGCTAACATGACAGTTTGCAAGAAAGAAATTAAATACTAAAATTTCAGTAGTAGGCTGAAAAACAGCATCATAAAGCTACCTGTGCTTACGAAGAACCACTGAGAAAAAGTACTTCCATGGAGCACTAAAAATGACCACTATGAAGTTTGTTCCCCTCTTTCACCTTCACAGCTTTGTGATGACCCTTGCTGACTGCACTGACTCCTGCAGGGTCAATCAGAAGTTCTGATGCACAACAATTAGTTGAAAAACAGCTGAAAAAGTAGAGTTTCTTTGTAAAAGAACATGAATGGTATTTAGCATTTACTAGCAAACAATTATATTAGCAGTATCTTCCTGATAGTGCTGACATTTCTGCATTTGAAAGCGGCAAAAATGAACTGTAAATTCAGCTCTGGACATCAAATGCTAGCATCACCAACCCCGTGCCTTAGCTGCCTTCTGACCTGGTGACAAGGCAGAGAAATGGGCAGGAATAGGAACGGTAAGCTTTTGTACAGAAGACTTATAAAAACATCAGGATTTTTTTTTTCCCCTCACGGAAAAACTTCTAAGTAGCAACAAAAGGGACAGAGGCTGAAGCTGTGCCATACTGATTGCCGTACACTGATGTCAAGTCATTTGACTGGCTGCCTTCCCCCTCATCCAGCTCCTTTTTTCCTGACTTCTAAAGAGCGCTGTAAAACTTAATTAGTACAAAACCCTAGCAGCAAAGATTAAGAGAGAACAATAGTGGATGTTGCCCTCCTCCAGCTTCAGCGCTGAGGCTGATACTGAGAATTGCTGGTGCTACACAGGAGCTAGGTAAGGGCAGGGGTTACCCTGAGAACCTGGGAGAAACTCCTGTAGAGAGAGTCCTGGAATGGATGGGATATACAAAAGCAACACAAGCTAGCCTGGCTCCACTTCAGTTGGGCACAATGTTAGACGTTGCACTGTAGAAATGTGAGCAGAATTACGGCAAAGGCTGAACCCACCCTGACAGAAAAAAATAGACTTGGAGGAAAGAGAACTCCTGAGGGACACTCTCATCCCAAAGTCCTTATTTGGTGGGAAGACACTGGATGCGTTTTAATTAAAAACAAATACATGAATGATCACTTTATTTTCATTGGGTTAAAACCTGAACCATGAACACGTTGCTATGTAAAACATGTCCGGAAATTCTACCCTCAAGTCAGCAAAATAGCAGTTGTTAAGACCAAGTTTCTTTTCCACATTATTGTATAATAAAAGTCCCTAGGAAATGGATATGGAAAGTGCTGCTGGTGGTATTGCTAACTGGTGAACGAATGGCATAGGAAAAGACCCTTAGAGCTCCTAAAAGAAAGCAAGCAGCATAATGAAGAAAGAGAGGTGGCATCTGTATGCATGTCACAGAGGGGAGGGTGAGGCAAATTCTGGTCTTACTACTTTGTTTCAAGTCAGGAATTATTCTCACACATCATTACTACTACACAGGTAAACAACAGTGAGAAATCAGAATCAGGCCCAGTATATGGATAAGAAGCTAGAATAAGCAGATGAACATTAAAGGATACATGTTTTCAACTGGCTGTGCTAATGCGTTCTAATCAACAGCAGTAATAGGATTCACAAAGCTAAATCCCTGTGCATCACTGAAAATGTACTCACGATGCCTGCCTGCAAGGACATGTGTAGGGGAGGAGGCAGAAAGGGAGAGGAAGTAGAAGAATAATACAAATGACATTTCACCCTGCTCTTTTGGAGGAACTGTCTCATAATTAGTGAGCAGGACTGACAATTCCCTTTAATGTTAGATTTTCTGGAGAGGGCTCTCTTTCTCCTTTCTGATGCTGGGGCAGCAGGGAGGGAAGGAAGGTGAAGTGAAGGATTAACACAGTCTGGTAAACAACAAAACCTGAATCTCGATGGTTTAAAACTTGGGATAATCCTAGCAAGTTTTGAGTCGTGCAGTGGGATAATTTGAAATGTAAATGTGACATTCTCCTCGGTAAATTAACAAGACATGACTGCAGGCTCTCCTTGTTACAGCAGTCACATTCAAAGAGTCACTCGTTCTCTCTCTCCTCATCTAATGCTGTGACAATAGACAATCACCAGGAGCCTTCTTCAAATAAATATCAAATCAAGCCTTTACCATATACAGAAGTGACATATGCCTCGAATTATCTTTTATTCATTTTACTCAGAATCTTGTTGCAATAAACATCCTATTACAGGATAATGCAGCTAGGAAGCTGTCCCCTCTCTCCCCCAGCCCCTTAACACCAATTTCTTTCACACTTCCCTAGAATAATGGGAAAAGGTATCTAATTCCTTTTTCATGAAACCAAGACTTAAATTTTATTATGCAATTGCCTAACATACCTAAGCTGCTCCAAAAGTAATGTTCCCCATTTATTTCAATGGAAATTACAACAGATAGAGAAGGGTACAATTACACTATTTAATAGGGCAAATTCTCAGCTACAAAGAAAACTATTTTTCAATAGTCTCAACCATTAGCTATGCATTTTCACGAGCAAGGAACAAAAGGCTGCGTGCTGCACTCATAAAAAACTGCACCAGCGAAGGTGACTTCCTGTCACTGTCACCACTGCTGAAATGCACCACCCATTGCCTCACTGTGCTCACATCCACTGTTTGGTCTCCACAAACATTCAGCAACTTCTTCTGCACGGAGGAATTCATTGACACACCTTTGCTTCATCTACACCTCCATGTCAGACACCATTCTGCCCCTCTGCTGCCATCTGTCACACAGCAACATGTAACAGAATACTGGTGGGAAGGTTCAACCTCTACTGCTATACCACCAACATCTGCCCCTGATGTTGTGGGCCAACATCATGAAACATGAGGCATTACTTTCGGAGCAAACCTGGTAAAATGGAGAGACTTGATCTTGTTTTGTTCCTGAAGTTCTTGAGCACTTTGTTTTTAGTTATGATTCCATTATTTAAAAAAATATTTAAAAAATTGTCTGGCCTGACGTACCAGCACCTTAACAATTACAGTTTATCAAGTCAGATGATTTCTACATGGTACAGTTCTTACAAATTAAATGCGTCCAGAAAGTGGGGGCATATCCTTTTGTTTCTCAAACAGAAATTGATGATGACATATAAACTACTAATGTAGCCTTTTTGTTGCTTCCCATTTTCTCATGGGAGATCAGGGCAAGTGAACACTAGGGAGATGGCTCTTACACTATATTTTGTCCTGGCCTAATGGCAGTTCTGTGCAAACTTGAGTCTATGGTCCCTCAAGAAGGGTCACCTTGGAATAGCTGGCATGCACATACACTAGCCTGTCTCTACTCTTAATGTCCTTTTGCCTCTCTTCAGGCTCCACCTCACTATGGAACTACCTTTGGTGAGCTGCCAAAGAAAACCTAGCTAAGTACAACCAGCTTCTGAGTGGAACGATCTTCTTCATGGACTTGATCATTAGGCTCCACAACAGCAGGAGCTCAGCATTTCAGAGACAAGGTATGTTTCAATGGAATATTTTGAGTTTATCCTTAAATCTGAGAGCTGCCTCACACTCCTGCCTGTAACCTGTAAATTGTCCAGAGATAGCTTCTCTGGTAGTACATGCTGTACTATTTTGGACAACTACATGGACATTCCCTCAGTCAGCTGAACAATCCTACATTAAATTGTGACAAGGTAGTATGCTGCATGCTCAAGCATAGACATTCTCATCAGAAAGAAATGCTGATCTTCGCAGTGCTCTAATGAGTGTTATTCTGGTTGTATGTACCTGCATTAAAGAGATAGCTGTTTTCTGCCCATGGCATCGGTATTACTTTTCATATGACAGAGATCAAGGTGTCTGAAAAAAAATTCTTGGAGAGGAACCATTACCGGTACTTTAGCATTTTCATTAGTCTCTCAAAGCTAAATTGCTCTACAATAGAAGCTGGCCAGTTACCAGCAACAATCCTTTCCCAGAGCGTTTCATGAAATATAAGCCTTGCCTAAGCTCTAAAATAGCTTAAACTGAATTCTGCTTCCTATGTGCTAACACAAACACGTGTGTAAACAGTGTAAACAGGTATATCTATTTTTTCTATGGGTGATTTTATGGACTTCCATCATAGTTGTTACTCCATTTCAGAAGTGAAATATCCTTTCTGTATTGTGGGCAAGAAACCTAAATTATACAACCTAAGACTTCCTAAGAATTAAAGACATCTAAGTCTTTTGCTAACCTGATGGGCAAACTTGCACATTCCCAGTCAAAGTTGCAGAGCTGTAATAAAGCAAAATCCTGGAGGAATGAAGGATTACAATCATCCACAAGCATTTCCAGGAAGAACTGTGTCTTCTGTGATAATATAGGGAGCTCTTGCAATCAAGTTGAAGTGTGCATAAAACGTGTCTTCTAGCAGTCTAGCTATGAACTTGGATACTTTATATTCCATTGCTTTTGCAACGAAGGCTGAGCCATCAGACAGGATGTTTGAGAACATTTAAGTTCAATAGATTCCTGGCAAAACTGAATTCCCTAGACCCTTAAATGAGACTGGCTTGTGGACATCTAATGAAAACTATCTGCATGCCCTCTGCAGCAATTTATGACAACACATACCATTTGGCACCAACTGGAGGATAAAAGGTTTAGAAATATGAGTCATCTCATTTCCTTGGCTGGTTAAGTGTTGTGGCAAAACTGACTCCTGTTCAAATACTCACCATAAACCCCATATTGCCAGAGGAGTTTCAGTCACGGAGTTTCAGTGCTGTGGGTAAGACTGCAAACTAAGGACAGTGCTTTCTGATTTCATTATCTCATCAAATGCCATTTCAAATTCCCTTGATCTTTTCTCAAAGGGAAGACATGAATTTCTATGTTTATGTTGCTTGTCAAAACAACGTGGGTGCTAGAGATCAGGAGCGCTCCTACTTCTTAAACAGGACCTCACAATTCATGATTTTGAGCATCTGTTCCCACTCCCATACTAGCAAGTGCCTCAGAAACAGACCTATGTGCGATCAGATTCCTTGCTTGACCAAGGATGAAATTGCTATCAGAGAGAACTCTGCTTCCCAGTGCATCTGCAGTACTCTGAGTAACTCTGCTTTCTGGGAAAGGCAACTTGGCACAGCATTGTCCCAGGAGAATGAGCTCACCTGATGAACCCATCTTTTTGTCACATTCTTGTAACGCTTGGCTGTGGACAATAGCCCTGCTGATTCTCCTAGCACACAGACCCTTGGCTCCATGTTTTACTTGCCTTTAATAGCACTGACAATGCCACAGAGGCCATATGCTGCGAGGCTGAACTAATGCACATTTGTAAAAATAACCCTTCGGGATCTGAGGAGAGAAAGAGCTTTAGAAATGCAAAGCAGAATGGTCTGGCAGTGGCCACTATTGTTAATAATTTCACAATTGATTTCAAAGAGAGTGGCTTTATTTCATGACTGAAATTTGCACTTGCGTTTGACAGGAAGTGGGCAACATCAGAGAAGGCACTGAAGTAACTATACACTCACTACTAGAACATGCATGTTGACAAGTTGTTTTAAAATTCAAAAAGAATTTTTAATGTGATATCCTAGCACAACAGTCAATTCATATATGCAGGCTTGTGATCTGCAAGTTAAAAATGCTGATTAACTATGATGTAAGAATGCTTTAAAGTATAACACTTTGATTTCCATATTTTCTGGCAGATATAAACTAGTTATTGAATAACATTTGCATGATTTGTCTGTTTTACATCCTTAATCGAATTAAAAGATTTAAAGGAGAATATATTATTTATAAAGGCTTTATGTAACAGTTTCATTTTAGCCTGTTGAGTATTTATGTTAAGTACAGATATTTTGACAAATGTTGACACTGTTCAAAACCTCAAAAAGGGGAAATCTTGTCAGGAGTAGTTAATAGCATCTCCTCAACACTATTGGAATAGGAAAATAGCAGCAGGAAGAGTCTGATGAGGTTCTACATTTGTAGAATGCAACTTTTTCCTCACATGTGCTGCTATGTTACAGTTAAAAATTTTCTGCTCTCTACCATGCAAAAAAGAGAATAGACCCATGGTGTAATTAATTTTCATCTTGGGTATTGGACTTTTTGATGACATGGCTGTGTTAAAACCAAAATACCATATTACCAACAGGATAAAAACAATAGATACCAGAATCAAATGAAAAGGGGTTCTCTAGTAGATATGCTTTCAAAGAAAGGCAGTGATACCTTAAACACTGTGTAAATGGTAGTATTGCAAGAACAGGAAGAAATTAACTCTGTTTTCCATTGAAAAGATAGTATTAATTATAGAATTAGAAATTCGTTAGCTGTGATCCACAAGACCATCAAGTAACTTCACTTATGCTTCAAATCATCCCTCTTGCATGCCATGCATCCAGTTCTCTTATTTTAGTTTCTTGTAAATGGTTATTTTACTTTCATTCCTACACTGTGTATCAAACAGTATGTATAATGATTTACTAATCTCATAAAATCAAATGTCTGTTTTCATTGACTTCTGCAGAACATTAATATTGATATGACTTCATTCAATTTGGCTTGGCTCGATCTTTCCCCCCCTTCTGTCTCTCTCAATGCCTGAAGAGTAAATGACAGATTTAGTGACCATTGGACAAACTATTTGATTTAATTTGACATCTATGTTCCAATAAATATAACACTGTCATTATTTTTCCTTTAGACAGTTGAAAAGAAAGATATTTAATCTTATGACAAAGTGTCACTTCAGTGACTTCAGGATCAGAAGAACATATGAAGTAGTTAGAGTACATCAAGAGCAAGGACAAATGATCACATATACGTGTTCAAAATACAAAATAGGTCACCTACACTGCAGCACAGTACTACCCAGATCAGGCTCTGTAGCACCCAGCAGTAATAAGCCGTCATCTTTCTCAATTCTTGTCACAGAAAGCACTTTGTACATGTATCCCCTCGTGGTCAGATGGTCTCCTAAGAGACCAGTTCTCATAACAGAAGACATGCAGTGATCAACCTTGTTGCAGAGTCTAAACCAGGCACATGACTCAGCTTTTTCCCTTAAGAGGAGTAACAATGGCAAAGCTCAAGAACCTGCCTTTGAAAATAGGATCCACCTATTCGGGAATTATTTAGGTACTCCGAAAACCAGTTTTGGTATGCTGCTCCAGCTCCAGAGGATGGTCTTGCCCATGATAAATATCATAACCCTACATTCAAGAAGTCAATGGGATTTTTGTTTTCATTTCAACAATAGCAGGACTAAGCCTAGGACTACCAAAATTTTAATGTCAGTGGTTGTCCTCAGAAAAATCCATGGCAAATGCATGATGACAGGAGGAAGATCCAACCAAAAAGAAAAACTGTATAAACAATTCACAGGCATTGCTGGGCTTTCTGCACTGCAGACGTGACAGCAAATTTAATCCAGCCATTTAATAACAACTCCTCCTCTTGTGACTACAATAGCACTGTGGGCAGTGTTTCCTTGTACTATAGCTTGGGTGAACTCCATGCGATCATGTGGAAAACTGGGGAGAGGAAATAGTTAAAAACTCTAGCTCATAGAAAGAATAACAGAGACACCACAACTCTGAAACAAAGATCTATGGATAATTTAAGAACTACCAAAAGTTTTGACTAGATTCCTACCTCATGATGTTTGGATATATACATCAACAATCTACCTCTCCTTTTCATTTATTGCAAAGCTCTCCTCAGCCTTTCTCCTTTTCTTCTCCATATCCAATCATCTCTTTTCCACATCAAAAGCAATTCCTGTGAGAAAACGCTTCTTGACTCCAACAAGTGATTCGCTTGTACTTTGAAGCACGTGGGCTGATAGTCCTTGTAATTTTGTCCTACCTACTGTAACTACAGAAACTTTTTTTGTACAGTATTCATATGTGTTTAATCTTTTTTTTTTTTTTTTTGAAAGAATCTTGCCTCACTAATTTGATTTGGGTTTGCTCTGGTTCTGATATAGGTGAAGATGTACAATATTTGGGAATGTTTCCAAAACTCAGCTTCTTGGTTCTTCTAAATTCACAAAGAGCCTTGCCTTGAGGTTATTAGTCAAGGATTAGAAAATGTTGTGAGCACACATAATAAAATGAGGACATTAAACAGCATCCTAAGTTTAGCAGTATTCTTACTGTATAATGCACTGCCTTGTTTACAAGGTAGTACAAATGAACACACATCTATTAACAAAATTAATGATGAACAATTGCTGTAATTTCTCCTTCCTTGGAAAATACCTCTTGCAAATAAATTGGTTTAATAGTAGCTTACTGATTGGCTTTATCTTGCAAACAAGACAGTGAACACTGTTAACAAATTCACTCCAGTAACAAGATTGTGGTACAAGCAGCAATAAAATTTGTGAGCTGTTATGGGAAGTGGGTGTAAGTAAAGAAATAACAGGTGAGCTTCTTGTACAAGACATTGTGCCTTCACCTCTTAGGTCTGTGGTTGCAGTGGCACAGTAGAAATGGCTTAGTGTGACACAAGCTATTACATACTCCATGGAAGAAACCATAATGCCCTCACTCCATTAGTGATTAGGAGTCAAATGTAGTAGAGAAAATATTTACCACTTATATGAAAAGACAAGAGTGCCCATTAGCAGAAATATGTTGTACAGAATTTGCACGGGGAAGTGTCCATGAGAAAGGGCTGTTATATGTTCCCTATGTCTACACATGAACTTACGACCTACTGATCGGGAGTTAGTTCTTCTCAGAAAGATGTGTCTTATATTTTGAAAGTAAAGTATGTTCGGAAAGAAGTACATGAAAGAAATTAATAAAGAATGGAAAGAAATGGACTTCCGTAATTTTCAACATTAGAAAACTCCAGAGCTTGTTAATGTACTGAGTAAGGTATACTTTACTCATCTAAGAAACACCAGTACACTTTCAGACTGACATTAGGGAGGCTTCAGAAAATTCAAGCCTTGCTCCCTTTTAATAACCCATGACCTCATTCTGCTGAATGAACTTCAGAAATGATAAAACCCATCTCCCTTGTGCCTTGCTTCTATCTGAGTCTGTTAGAAAAGCTGTTAGGTAATTCCCATTTTTTATTTCTCTTGGGGTTATTTTTAGGATTTGGATATTTTCCTTCATGGGATAGGCTGATGTCATGGAATGCATTTCATAGTGGCAGGAAATTCATTCTGGACTACTATTCACTGACAAGCTGCAAATTAACAAGTTGCTTACAAATATTTGCTTAGTTATAGTTTTATTAGCAGCTTCACATCATTTTTATAAAGAACATACAAACATGGAGTTAGCAAACTGCTTCTGTACCAAAAAAATTGGTCTAGTAGGCAAGGAAGTGGCCAAAAACCATTCTTAAGCTCAGAACTGACCATTACAATGCTGCCCAGATTTTCCAAGTAGCCCAAGAACCAAAATAATACATACCATGCAAAGTAATCGAATATAATGGTCTAAAGGAAAACAAAATGCTAAACAAGAGAACACAAAATATTGATTAGAGAGGTGAAATTGACACTCATATTTGGTGATTGCCTGTTATAAGGATTAATTGGTTAAGATCTTCCCATCTGAAGAACTGCTAGATCCAGATCTCCAACGCCATGTCTGTTCACCAGAATTCCTCTTTTACAGATCACTTGCTAAAACTAATTTCAGTATCTTCTCCAAAATGCTTTTGTGAAGTGCCAAGCCGTTCTAGCTCCTGCAAGCTTGTTGTCTACAACACTGAAAATAGATGCCTGGTTCTGGGCAGAGACCAACAGGAGTGGCTTGTGACCTTTATAATTGCAAAGGAATTAATTTTGAAAGCAAAGCTACTCACTTGGAACTTAAAACCTAACTCAGACATTCAATGATGAAGATGTTGACATAAGCATGTAATTGCTTTCTGACAAAAGGCTAAATAAAACCTCCTGCATGAAATCTACAGTGTTGCCATACCAGTGTCTTTTTGCATCTCTTTGTGGGATCTGCATCTTGAAACTGGAGTGAGAAAAACCTTTCCAAGCCTGCTGGCAAGGTACTGAAGAAACTCTAAAATGGCTGGTCTCCTTGTAAGAGTCAAATTAGGTAGCAACTCAGAAGCACTACTAAACATAGTAGGCTACAAGAAATCTGTAATCTCACTATGTGAAGTCTAACAAGAAAATAGGTCAAACTTAGAGGCAGATGGAATAATGCACTCTTCCTCTGCGCTAGGACTAAATAACAAGACCCTAGCATCCCTTGCTGGTAGATTGGCTTAGCATCCAGAAGGTGAAGAGCTTGCTTTACATCAGTCATGACAATCTGTAAATATAAAACTCAAATCCTCTCTAAATCAAACCAACACTTTTCCTGTATAATTTTCTGTGTCAGTGAATTTCACAGAGATTATAGAGAAAATGGAAAAGGCTGTTCATTGTTCATTAATGAAGCACATTTATAGGTATGAAAGGAAACGATTTTCTTTATGTCTCTTATACTCCTGTGATGTGATTGATGGTTGCTGTTACTAAAACAACAGAGAAAAATCACTTAATGGCAAAATAATCTTTTTGTTAGGCTGGAAAGATGTCACAGGAATTGCTTTCCTCTAAAGCACGCATTCTTCCTATCAGACCCCCCAGAGGATTTCAGGGTTTTATTGCCACTCTGCTCTTTCTATAGAAAGGAACTCAACTCAGTGAGGAAGCAGAAGCACTCTGGAGATCTTCCAGGTAAAAAGAAGAGGAAAAGAAAGGATCCTTGCATTGCAGAGATTAAACTCAGAAAAGGCTAATATGCAGTTATCTATGTAATCTGTCCATCCATCTCTGCTCCTAATTGACTTCATTAGAAGAAACCACTTTTAAAATGGGGTCTGATGAATGGGATTGAATTCAGTAATTGCCTGCGAGAGTAGGAGAATGGACTCCACATCCTTTTCAGTGCTGTGTTTCTATGACTACTACTGTGACTAGGAATCAGAAAAAAACAAGACTGGCCTCCCTGGCATGCCTATCGCCACGGTATCTAGGTACCAATAAATATAATTCCCTCATGTTAAAGGAAACAGACATTGTGTCATGTGAAGAGTAAATAATATTAATTTTAATAAAGGTTATTGGAAGAAATAATGCAAGCTTTGATTATTATTATGAGAACATTTTCTTAATCTATTTGCCACAACATTTGTTTCTGCATTTTTTTCATAATGTAATTGTTTGATATTAAAAACAGTCTGAGTTAGAAATAAATCTATTTTAACACACAAGGGAGAAAACAGAGCCTCACAGTATGTTCTTAAAAGGAAGCAGTGTGGAAACACTTATAAAATCCTGCTATTAATACATTCACAATAATTCATTGCTTTATGGCACAAATGTCTCAACTTGTCATCCTTGTGAATGGTACTATGGTATGTCTTTTGCATAAGTCTAGAGATGGTGGCTATCTATTCAGCTTTATTGGCAGTAAAATATAAATATGAAAAGCCAACTATTATCATCACAATACCCAGAAAATCTCTCAAAGAGGAGAGTTAAGGACTCCTGAAGACAAATGACTTTAGCTGGTGATATTTGTGTAAGCACTCATCATTGTATATAGTCCTTGACCACTCTCTGGCTCCCTAGGACACAAAAGGAAGCCACCTACTCTTTAGCCACTTGAATAAAGGATCTTTATCTCACACTTTTCCCCCAGTGAAAACTTAAGATATGTTTGTGCAACTCAGCAAAAGGAAAGTAAAGGGAGGAATCTTTGAGAGTGTTTACCCTAGATTTTGGATCAAGCAACTGAGTCCACCAGGTAGGTGAACTGCACCTTGAAAAGTCTAAGAGAAAACTGCACTGACAGACACTGAGCGTGGAGCAGGAATGACCTGATTTTTGGTTACTGAATCTCTCTCTTATGTAGAGGTAAACTCTAGTACAAAGTGCTCAACAAGTTGGTGCCATTTGACAGCTGAAAAAGGAAACTCCTTATACACAAATGCACTGATTTTTTTTATCTTTTAGTCTTCCTCCAATCTAGAAAAGCAGAATGATGCAGCTGAACAAGCAAAAAACACTACCGACTCTAAAAACATCACATACTTTTTACACCCACTGCTAGTTTGCTTTGTAACTCTCATTAAGACTTCTGCGCAAAGGGTGTGCCCCACATCAAGCCCTGTTAAATTGAGAGAAATGACTCAGTTCAGTGACAATAACAACATTTACTGCGATTTCCCCAAAAGGGAAGGTGCTATCATAACAGGTGCCCAGAGCTTGCAGATATATTAATGAAAAGAGAGCATATGATCAACCGGGGCAACATTAACAGTGTTGAGAGGCACTTTATCTTCCATTAACGATTTGCAGGTGTATATTCCAATAAACCAAGCCAACAAGGCAGTATCTTGACTTGGTTTTACTACTTGAATGGAATATGCAGACAGAAAGATGACAGATGAATTTGGAAAAGAGTAATTAAATCAATATTGAAAGAGGAGAACGCTTATCAAAGAACAAAGAATTGCATTGAAATTAATTGTCCCAAGGCTGTAAAATGAGTTGTAAACCCTTTGCAATGAAAGATTAAATGAGGAAGTTAACGTTTTAAATAAATTTAAATTCTCAAATAGAGAACTTGATAGTTTCACCAGACTTTAGCCTCTAAGAATACTTACTACAGTTCTAGGCAAGACTAGTTACAGCAGGCAGCTGAAAAAGTCATCAAATAAAAATAATTAATGTTAAGCCTAATTATGCAAAAGCTTAAAGGTACTAAAAAGAAAAAAAAAAACACAAAAAGAACCCAAACTCATAACCCTAAAACCTGACATATATTTAGCCAAGAAGAACATCGGTCCTTTCAAAGACCTTTGTTTATAGCTATTGAAGTCATTGGTATGGATCATGCTGCTTAATAACAATCAAATAAATGGTGGCTCTGGTATATTCATTAGCAGATCTCCAGTTTGTAAAATCACAGTGTACCAGAAAGCGTATTATGGATGCATCCAGTATCAGTATGGAGTACTGATATTACTCTGAGTCACATTCCACTACAAATTTCTTACATTTTCTTGTAACAATTATGCCAAAAAAAACATGGAAGTCATGACTTTTAAAGATGCACTTTTCCTTTTTCCAGGAAGCTTGAGCTATAATTTAGCTATCCTACATTTCTCAGGGATGATAGATTAGATCTCAACAGATCTTCATAGGCACATATGCTCTGAAAAGGGCTTTTTCTACAGTGTTTGGTGCTGGCCACTGCTGTAAGAAGGATAACAAATTAAACGGCTCATTGATCTGTTCCAGCATAGAAAATCCTAGGTTTCTCTGTATTTATTGTAGCTGGTACTCCTTAATACCCACAGGCTTAATATAACGCCCTCAGCAATTTCATATGAAAAACTGAAAGAATCCTTTGAAATGAGGACATTCCTGCAGAAGGGTAATGTCTACCAGAGTCACACATCGTGATTTCTGAAATTCAAACTTATAGAAATTGTTGTTCTTGTTTGGATTAATGTTCAAGGCTTCAACAATAGGTCTAAGGCTGGTTCAGCACTGATGACCCCAGCACAAATAAAATGTGTATGTTTTACATACACATTTACATCAATAGTGTTGCATGACATTTGTTTAGTAAGATTCACAGTGCATAAATTCAGCTCTTTCAAGAGGGATATTAGAAGAGAATCTTGTATACCACTTAAATTCCATTTCCGTCTTCTAATTATAGTAAACTTACACTTCAGTCACATCTTAGTTCTCTGTGCAAGGTAAACATTAACACAATTTGTTGTTGCTAATGTTTAGTCCTATGTCATCTGCATAAAAGGCTCTACTTGATTAATGTATGCTTATTAAAGCAGAGGTTTTATTTGGAAAAATAAAAGACCATGACAAATTTTTAAAGTGGAAGTCCCAAAAGAATGTACCCTGGTAATTATTTTCAAGAATCAAGTAAACCTTCAGTACTAACCAGTAAAAACAATTAGCTAATTAAAGCCACTTGGTCATATCCTTTACCCAGCTATTAGACTGAATGGAGCAGCAGTGGACATGAACAGTATGTTTGGCATTTCATTTATTGCAAAATTATTCTCAGTATAACTCTATTGACTAAGGTAACTCCCTGAACTCTGCATATACAGCTCAAGAAAAACTACTTAACCATGAGCAATACTAAAAAAATTCTGATTTTCTGTAGAATATATAATTGTAGAGATTTTAGTATATGCCATTCTATGATTCTATGATATATAGCTATTAATACAATCTCAATTTTAGGATTCATATACCTAGTTTAAAATGAATCTTGCTCTGAATAATTCTGTATATTTAAGTGGAAAGAGTCTAACCTATGAAAAATCTGAACTCCTCTCCTGACAGAGTCAAAGACACGTACTAAAAAAACTCAACAGATTATGTGAGAGGTAGTGAATCCTTCTTCAACTAGTACCTATAATAATGGAACATCCCAAGTTGGAAGGGACCTGTAAGGATCATTGCATCCAACTCCTGGCTCCACATAGGACCACCCAAAAATCAGAACATATGACTGAGAGCACTGTCCAGATGAACTGGACTCCATCGTGAACTCCATCAAGCTCAGTGTTGTGAGCACTTCCCCAGGAAGTCTGTTCAAGGGCCTTACCACCCCCTGAGTGATGAAATTTTTCTTGATGTCCAACCTCAATAGAGCAGGTGGCCACTGATTATTCATCTGCTTTAGCATGACCTTTCTGGTGTTACCTTTATAATCTAGGGTATCACTTTCTTCAAAACTGTTCCTTACATCACCAACAATATCACCACTAACACATAAGTTTTATGATTTGCTGAACAGTAATTAGGACACTTAATCTGAATTAAACATTCCCACTAGGATAGATTTACCTCTAGTGTAACTGTGCAGAAGTCAACAGAGTAAAACTATAAAAAGAAAAACTTGGTCTGTTGAGTTAACTGCTTAAATTCAATCCATACAAATCACAAGTAGTATTCTATCCTTGAGGTCATTGGTTCAACATATTACACCTACTGAAAACCATCGATGCACATCTGTTACTAGAATATGGCTCAAAAAATTCTAACTCATTGTCTTAATGCAACCATAATTGTGTCCCTGATATGTAAACACAGCAATGTCCTGAGCACTAATCTTGGAAAGATCCACTGACCCTTTGTTTGAGTTCAGCAGCTCACTTGGTCAGTAAAACCCTGCCAAAATATGTGAGCATGGAATCTGCGGGAAAAAGAGCACATCACTGACAGTCAATGCATCTTTTCCTTATAAATAATGTTCACTACTGGTACAAATATAGCACATTATACCTGAATTATACCTGAAGTGGAGCTGCAGAAAGAACTGAGAAGATGCTAAAAATAGCTGACATTTCCAGGCAGGTGCATTAAGAAAAGTTTTGAGGTTTATGTTCATATTTGTTTGCTTCTAATGTGATAATATGATGCAGGGCTTTGCAGTTTAGGGGGTTTTAACATCTGGTCTCCTGCTACATGCTGCTTAGATTATTGTGATAAATTCTAGAGATCATTCCTGACAAAGCAAGCTTCTCTGCAAAGAAACCAAGCATCTTCCATAGCTCAGAGAGACAAAAATCATTTATTCTCCTCTGGGGAAACATAAAACATCTAAAAACGTGAACTACAAAGAAAGGTAGTAGCTAGGCTGTTATTGAGGTACATAGCTAATAAGGTGGAGGTATTTTGGGAAGGAATCTAATACTTCTAGCATATAGAAAACAGGTAGAAAATACAGAAGGTCAGAGATCTTCTAATGAGACTGAATGCACACAAGACTACAAGGTCAGACAACACGCATCCCAAGGTCCTGATGGAACTGACTAATATGGTTGCCAAATCTCTCTCCATCATATTTTTTGGGAAACATCGCTCCCATTCTTAGGAAAAAGAAAGGAGGGAGGACCTGGGGAACTCCAGGCTGGTAAATCTCACCTCTGTGTCTAAGGAGATTGTAGAGCATAGCTTCAAGAAGGATCTGTTAAGGCACATGCAGGATAAGGAGGTTATCTGAGACAACCAGCAGGGTTTCACCAAAGGCAGATCATGGCTGACCAATCTAGTGGCTTTCTATGTTGGAGTGACAGCACTGGTGGATGAAGGAAGGGCAACTGATGTAGTCTATCGGGATTTGTGCAAGGCCTGGCCTTTGGCACAATGCCACACCAAATTCTTATCTCTAAATTGGAGAGAGATGGATTTGAAGGCTGAACTATTTGGTGGATAAAAAATTGGTTGGATGGTCACAACCAAAGGGTTATGGTCAATGGCTCAGTGTCTGTGGGCACCAGTCACAAGTAGTGTCCCCAAGAGTCAGTTTTTGGACTGGTGTTCTTCAATACTTTCAGTATCAATGGGATCAAATCCACCCTCAGCAACTTTGCTGACAACACAAAGCTGAGTGGTCAATACAATAGGAGGAAGAGATGCCATCCAAAGGGACCTGGACAGGCTTGAGAAGTGGGCCCACAGTAACCTAATGAGATTCAACAAGGCTAAGTACAAGGTGCTGCATTTGGGTCAGGGCAATCCCAGATATGTGTACAGACTGGAAGAAGAAATCATTGAGAACAGTCCTACTGAGAAGGACTTGAGGGTTCTGGTGGATGAGAAGCTTGATGCAAGCCAGCAGTGTGTGCCTGCAGCTCAGAAACCAACCGTATCCTGGGCTGCATCAAAAGAAGCATGGTCTCAGCTGCCCTGCTGGTCATACTTCTTTTGACAGAGTCAGGTTATAGTTAGCTTTCTGGGTTGCAGGAGCACATCGCTGGGTCATGATGAGTTTCACCATCAGCCAACAGCCCCAAGTCCTCTTCAGGTTGCTCTCAATCCATTCTCCTTCAAGTCTGTATTTGTGCCTGGGATTTTTTGTGCTTGAAATTTCCTGGACTGAGGACCACGACCTTGCATTCGGTGGTGAACTTCATGAAATGTCTGTCCTTACTGAAGAAACTCAGAAAAACTCTTGATATCGAGCTAAAGAAACAGCAATATTGACGTAACTAATACATTATCATCCCAAGTGTTACATCTACTTCTCTGGAAGCATTAGAAATAATAAATCTTCATGTCTGTCATGGTTTTATGATTTTTGGTTATCGGTATTCCACATCATAGCATCATATGCATTGGGAGTTAAAGAGTTAATGCTCCATTTGGATCGTGGATAGTTCTGGGTACCTGGTTCTCAGAAGAGAAGGACTACTACATTTCCCAGGGGACTTTGCGACCCTATTACCATTTTCCGGTCAGAGGGAAAGATAAAAACTCGCAGATCACGAGACCTGTTCTCTTTCCGCCCGTCTCTCGTCCCAGCAGCATCTCGCTCTCCAGCCGTCTCACCGTCGGTATTAGAGTAAGGCCTACTTTAATTCTGGACACTCACTCTCATTGTATTGTATTAAACTGTAATTATATTGTATTATATTGTGTTATTTTTGCATTCCGATATCTTATTTAGTAAATTAGTTTGTTTCTCCTCAGATTGTTGCCACTGTTTTGTTCTCAGGCCCATCTCCCTACCCTTTTTTTCCCTTTTCCCTTTCCCGGGGCATGGGTCTGTGGGTCTCCCACCCCATTTGTCACAGAACCAGGCTGAACCTGCCCATAAACCATTGACAATGTCTCAGTAAAAGGTCAAATACCTAAGAATCATTGTTAAATGCAACCATTTTGGTCAGTTTATTTTTACAATAGGAGAAATAACCACGCCAGGAATAAGTACTTATGTGTACTCTTCACAAGCATATCCTGAGTTTTCTGACCATATTGCTCTCTGTTTAGAGCAGGTGAGAATTCTTCCCAGCTTGAGAAGTGACCTGCCCAGACTCTCTCTTCCACCAAACAATATAGGTTGGAAGTTAAAATCTCAAGGGGAAGGCACTTAGTAATTTATGGTCCTTTGAATTGCCCATATATCTCCTATTTTTGTTAATGGGAACTCCCCACAGGAATGCAAGGGGTAGCGTATGACCTAGACTATAATATCAAAAGATGCATGAGCTGAACACTGGCAATGGAAATAACACAGTTTATGACCTGGTTCTTAGCACTCTGGGCTTTACATTCTCTAAATGCTACGAGTGCTTTACTGAGCTAAAGTCACACCTAGACAAATACAGGAGTCTCACTTAGTCATACAACCTCATGCAACATTTACTACAATTGTCCACAACTGTGACTAAACCAAACACATAGAAAAGCGTTGTGTTTTGCTACATTAGAACATTACATCAGAGAAATTTTTTCTTCAATAGACCTGTGTAAGCTGAATCTGTGTTTTCCCATTTAATATTCTTATGTTCCTTCCTTCACTGAACCATCTCTTAGTTATGAGATTTATACCATAAAAAAGGGAATTGTACATTATTTTTTAAGAAACAAAGCTGATTGCAGAATTGTTGCTGATTTCTTTCTTCAAGAACCTGATAACAAGGAACCGAGTAAGCATTTTTTAAAATTCACTTTAATGAAGTGATGAATGTGTAAAGAAGAGCACAGAATTCCTTAGTGAGTGTTGTGGAAATAAATAAGAAAGAAAATATCAACTTCAAACCAAAACAAAAATAACTCTAGAGACGAAAAGAAATTAATTTCAAGAACAACATAATGCCATGCAGGCCTGCTCTTACAGCAAACCATCAAGTTAATTTAATTCCACAAACCCCACTGCTCCAACAAAATGTTGTTTAAATCAATTCACTCTTTCATTATGCTGCTTAAGAGCGCCATGAAGTGATGAGAAATTACTGAGATGGCTTTCATGTATCAGAATCCTCTCAGTTTCACTTCATTTTCTATCCTGACATGCGATTAATGTGCTGCATTTGCATGCTAAAACAGTATATTTAATTGTAAAAGTGGTGGTGTTAAATTACCTTGCAATGAGTTTATTTTAAACGGTTCATTAAAGTTTTTTAAATAGCTTGCTGCACGATTACATCTCTGCTCTGCTTTGATGTATTACATTTTCAACCAATTGCTGCAACGTAGAAAATCTTTACTTGCTATGCTATTTGCCCTTTCAAGAACAGACTGAGCTAAAAGCAGCTGCAGGCTCACAGGATCACATCCTGCTAATTACAGTATTTGAATGGAAGTCCAGCCCTCTCAAGAACTGCGCAGAGACTATGGAGATCTACTGTGTATGTATGTACCCTATCATTTGGAATGAAAGTTACCTATGTTGCTGTTATGTGATTCTCCATTTACACAGTCAAATCGCTATCTAGTGCAACATATGATATTATTAATGTTAATCACACATAGCTCTTTCTTTCCTTCCTCTCAAAGAAAGATTAAAGTACGTGTAGATCTTTTTGCAGGAAAAATAAAATTCTGGGATTCTTCAGTTTGACAGCTGGCAAAGAACAGGTTGAGGAGTGGGGTTTTTTCCCTCTTAGAATTCCACTTACTAAGATCTATGCGTGGTCATGAGATTTGTTTTGTGAAATAGAATAATTCAATTGCATTTGTTCACTACCAGTGATATTTTACATATTTCTCTTTAAAAGATACACATATAGAGGTATATACAATTATATTTGCAGCACCATAGAATCATTTAGATTGGAAAGAACCTCTTGAAATAATCTCATCCAACCCTCCTCTACCTCAAGCAGTATCAGTTACAGGGGGTTGCTCAGAACCCTGTTCCATCAGATTTTGAATATCTCCAAGGATGGAGACTCCACAGGCTTTCTAGGTAATTCACGCTAGTGTATGACCACGCATAATAAAAAATGCATTTCCATGTGCTCAGATGGGATGCCCTGTTTTTTAGCTTCTGCCTGTTGCCTCTTGTTTTGTCACTGAAGCACTTGCACAGGTTGCCCAGAGAGGTGGTGGATGCCCCAAATCCCTGAAGAAGTTCAAGGTCAGACTGCACCAGGCTGTGAACAACTGATCTAGCAGTAGGTGTCCCTGTTCACTGCAGAGAGGTTGGACTGGGTGACCTTTAAAGATCCCTTCCAATTCAAATGATTCTATGATAATAGTCTTATTTTGAATCCTTGCTGTGTCTTTTTAAGAAGTATATCACAAATGTGAACAAACAGTTGTCTATCTTTAGGTCAGCTATATGCTCATGCACTGAAATGTTGCTTTTCTGTAATGGTGATAGGGAAGAATATAATCCCTTAGGGAAGAATATTGTATCATTAAACCAGTTTATGCTATTACATCCCTGTTATTGCTTCTGCATATATGCATTTTAAAATTAAAAACAACACATAGAAATGATATACATTTAAACACAGTAGTTTCAGTGCTAATAACTGCTCATATTGATACTCACTGTATATTTCTTCCCTGCCATTACTTGGTAATGCTGATTAATGTGAGGCTAGTATAGAGAAGAAAGGAAAGCTTCCCTGGTCTGTACCAAAAGTACATGGTAATGGATCTGCGTTATCTTGCAAGACTTGGTGTTACACTTGAGGTAGCTCTCTCAGGTCCCATGCATATGTGTATGGTTCACATTCAGGCTGCACTTTTCTGCTGAATGTTTTAGATTTGTGAGCAGACAGAGCTGAAGTCTTGGCACTGTGTACTACTTTTTAGCAGATGAAGGAGAATACAAAACATATGTAAAAAAGTCTTGTTCATTAGACTTGCATAATAACATAGAAGATCTCAGAGTTCAAGTTAAGCTTTCATTCTGTTTTGTACTCTGGATTGCAGTAAATACTTCTGTTTATAAAGATAATATCAGTAAGAAGTGCGTAGACACATTTAAACTCATTCTTTGTATTTCACATTTCCTAGATGTGTATTTGAATGCACACAACAAAAACTACCCTTATTTTTGAAAATGATGATTCCAGCTTTAAGTCATACATAAGCTCTACATAGGTGCTCAAACGAGAAAGCTGAACTACACTATTATTCCTGTGTACTTATCAGCAAAAAGATATTGTTTTCACATACTGAAAGTATCACTGCCTTTCCTTGGTATAAATGAACATACATAGGCTGGACTGACTGAAACTATATCAAAGATTGGTTTGATATTACTTACTGATTTACAGATAAATAGCCTATTATCTATGAGTTTTGACTGAACTTCAGTGAAAGAGGTAGAGTTTTACTTCCTAGACCCAGAATATATATCTGGAGTAAAAGAAGTAGATCTAACATCTTTTTTTGGGGGGGGGAATGAGTTTTCTTAGCCAACCTGCATAGTCTGCTGCTAATTGCAGTATTTGTGTAGACACTGAAGTTCTTAATGATGTACTTGCAGTTTCCATGTAATACCTTTGATTTTACTAAGGGCTGTTTTTGTTAGCACATTGAAGAAACTATTTTCAGTATTGGTTTTTTTTTCCTGTTGGAGAAGGAAGAGTTTTAGTCAAGTTTTCTTAAGCAGGCTGCTTGCTCCTAATACAAGTACTTAAAGGTGCCATGAATAGGAAATTAAAAATATAAACAAGTGTCTAGTGAAATAATTTAATTAAAGGAAAAATATTTCCCTCAAATTCTCATCTTCTTTTGACAAAAAATATGGTCTGTTAATCTTGAAATTATAATGTAGGTGTTTTCATTTTCTCTTTTACTCCAAAGCAGGCACAAGTTTCAAGTTTGTCATCAGTTTATATAGGCTTAACTGCAGACTCCTCTAGTAGTCAGAGAAGGCAAAGTCCAATGCCACTGATGTTACAACAAGTTGAAAGGCTGATGATTTTCTATCAATATAAGTTCTTGAGACTTTCCAAGTCGTATCAAAGTCATCAAAAACAGCATGAAATATTTTATAGACTTTTCCACTTGTTTTCAAGTACAGGTTTAGTTGCTTATTTCTGCGATAGCTGGCAAGTGAAGTCTTAAACTGTATGTATACACATCATATATTTTTCTTCTAGCTGTGGCAGCTCTCAAGTATCACTGTCTGATATGTACATTGCACACTAGTCTTGAGAAACAGTAACTGCAGACAGGCAAAGGCAAGCAGAGAATGTTTCTCCTAACATTTTCCTAATGTTTTCCTGTCTTTCTGAAGGCCATAAACCAAAATCCATTTCCCCTAGGTAAAAATAATACCAGACTTCTTTCAGCTCTGCTGCTTAAATTATTTGTTGGGGTTATGATTAGACTGCAAATCTATAGTTTTCATTCTGTATTCCTGGTTGCTACAGCATCCTTTGCTCTAGCCCATGCCTCAAGAAATGCCGCTAAATGAACCGATGCAAGTCTTCCTGTCAGTGGAACACAAATCACACTGATGCCACATTTTAACTCCTAGTCATGAGAACATCATTTTCAAATTTTTATTTCCTGGTAAAAATAAGCAGTTCTCTCTCCATTAAACAGGGCTGGATTTAACCTATAAAATTCTATAGACTGTTTCAATCCTGTTAGGAATGTGTCATTGCATTATGCTGATACACAGCTTCAGATACATTCTATTCCTAGACTACAATATCCTCCAATTACTAGTGGAACAGGGTGTAAGTTTCCTAGGCAGCTAGTTTTTCCCAGTGGAGGGTCACCAGTCGTGTTATTATAACAGCACTCACTAGTAGTCCTCAGACTACTAACTGCAGTTAATGTCACAAATTTCTTGCATCCTTCTGTATCATCCTTACATTCAGATCAGTGCAGAGCAAGTTAGCTTTAGAAGTTTCATTTCTTCCCTCAAACTTGCTAGAAGAACAGCTATCTTCATCTTACATTAGATCTTGAGACCAGAAATGGGACTACTGACAGTCACAGCTTTCTACCTCCTGCCATGCAGCTGAGAATATCAGAAATAGGATTTCAGGAATTAAAAAGAAAAGAAGCAGAAAAAAAAACAAAAAAACAAGAAGAGCCAAAACAAAAGGAAGAAAACAACTTTTTATAAATTCTACTTAAATGGCAAAAATTAGAATTGATAATACAGAAAAGATGGAGCCTCTCACTACCTGGACAGAAAGAAAGCAAAAGCTGAGTTGACAGGAATGCTTTCCCGCCCCAAACACAAGCCAAATAATCCACTGAAACAAAACCTCCCAAATTTGCTGTCAGCCTTTTCAGACAGAACTCCCCTCCTTCTGTTAACTAGTAACAAAAACTCACAGATCTCTCTTGTGAACCCTTTAGCTCTAGAAAACTTAAGAAATAGGATCATTCTGTTCCCAAAGCCCACTCTGCCCCTTGAGCCTTTTCACAGAGAGCCCTGGCTGCTCTCTTTTATCTCTTGCAAATGACAGGCTTCCAGGGCTTACTCCCACCAGCCTACCAGCACCATTCCTCTGCCTCCACAATCTCTCCCCAGCTCCACACAACTCAACAGCCACTCCAGCATTTTCACAGACTCAATTCCCACCACATGAGATGGTTCTTCCTTCCTCCTCCTTACCACCTGGGGAGGTAAACTAATTGCAGCACAGCTGCAGCTGAATAGCAGCATCCCTTAACAAAATAGATCTATTCTGCAAGATAAGTTGTCTTAATAATACAGCCAAAGCTGTCCACCAAGATTTCTGCTTGCTGTTTACCAGACTGATAGTGTCTGGGACTCTGGCATTTGCCAGTTCAGCCATAGAGTCAGGGTGATTTATTCCAGCAAAAACCCAGCATCTCTTTGACTCAGCTTTTCAGGTCAGCAGTTCCTGATCCCTTTCCCCTCACTGCCCCTGCCTTGCTGGGACACTAAGTCAAAAGAGAGTACTTTTAAGGAACAATAACTATTACGTAATTTGAAGTCTTATTTTGTGGTATTAATATCAAGACTTGACAGAGTGCAGGCAGTGAGATCATCAGTAACTGTTAGGAATATAGCACAGAGCTGCTCTTTGTATTAATTCACCGATTTGACAACAGTGCTTCAAATAATAACAGGAATGTCACTGTGACTACACAGTATCAAAGTAAATAGTCCATGGCACCTTTTGCACATATCTGTGGTTCTCTAAAGAATCACCACTCAGCAAATGGCTTGTTTGGACAGCTTTACAAGGCACCAGAAGCATTCTCTTGAAGTTCACGCTCAGATTCATGACAGCATCTATGAATAGTTTAGTCAGGTTCAATTTGGCTTGGTAAAGTTTCTGCACGCATTCAGTATTTGTCAAAGGAGAAGCAAAATCCTGCCTTGCAATTCCACATACTTCAGACTGTGAAAGTGTTCCCATTTCCAAAATATCCTTGCAAGCAAACTTTATCCCTCTCACTTGAGGAGGACGAGAGGAGAAATCTGCTTGTTCAGATTTGGGGTGAAAATTAAGATACTGTTGAAATATATATAGAAAAATAGAGAGGCATGGTTCACTGCTCCCATCTCAGCTGACTCAAGCTGCATTTTGTAGTGGCTGGCTTTTGGTACAGAAAGTTCTAGACAATAAGGTTTATCTGTTTTGTTATACTGAAGCCATTCAGTATTTCAAAGTTTTTCCGTGCAAATGCAAAATAAAATTTGCAATGTAGATGTAAAGATTTTTTTTCCCAACACATGAACATTTAACAATGGAATTAATTTTCCCCTATTAAATTAATTGGGGCTGCATTAAAATCAAGCTGTTCTGCCTGCATTACGCATGCACAGCTACTTACTTAAAAATGTCTTTTACTTTTTGTGTCATCTAAGACTTCAGAGATAGATGATGTGGAACCTACGCTTCACCACTGCCATCAGTGACTTGAGCAGTCGTACACAGACAATTGCATATACTTGCAAGCCATTTTCTTACTTCCTGGTTTGAATAATTCCTTGTATTTTTATTATTATTATTATTTTTAAACTTTCTGCCTCATATCCCCGCAGCACAAGAAATGGACTCTTGGGCCAAAACATTTATTTTCATGGAAGTAAAGAAAGGAAGGGGAGAGGGATGCAGGGAATGAACCATATGGCTTATGTATGAGGGCGGCACTGAGAATGACGGCAGTTAACTACTTTCTCAGGACAGTTACTATTTTTTGCTGCAGAAAGACAGCTCTGCAACTGAGAATGGATGCAAACAGGAAGCACAAGGTTTTCCTGCCCACCCGCTCTTGCCCACCAACTAATAGCAGCAGCTTCCTCTCCAGGTCATGCGCAGGGATACAAATCAAATGAAGGGAGGCTTTCCTAGGATGAAAGATTTCTATCATCTGGGATTTAGCTGGTAGGCTCTAAAGTGCTTTCAGATCCTTTAGATCTGTATACATGAAGGTGGATATCAGTAAAGCTGAACTGCGCAAACACCATCAAGAGTACAGATAAGTCACAAAGCTGATGAATTTAGGAGGAACCTTTCATACTGGAGTCTATGAATTAGAGACAGGAAGAAAAGATTTTTAAAAAGCAGAAGAAAGTTAAAGCAGTAGGAGGAAGTGAGGACAGGGAGCTTGCATTTCTGACTTAGTATTTTATACCTTGGAAGTTCAAACATATGGATTTCATTTAATATGGAACTCCAGTACATGGCACCAAAGGGAGAGATATGAAGCATCATCCAATGCAAATATAAAGCTTTACAGGAGGCAGTAAGCACACAACATCAACTATTTGTCTTGTTCAACTAAAAGTAGATTGCATTCGTATCTGAACCCAGTTTGGGCTTGCCTAACAGAAGAGGCAATATTTTCCCCTGGGTTATCATTTTGATTCTCATGTCTCTTCTGTGACTACATAAATTACAGCTGTAACCATGTGATATTACTTAAAGATACTGTATTCATAAGTGGAGACAAAAGGTTTTTTTTTTTTTTTTTTTTTTTAACTCTACCATGGGCCACACCAGCATATAAGCCCCATTCCTTGCTTCTACTCAAGTGTGCATGTGCTTTGATCATATCTCTGAAATAGAAGAAAGAGATATTCCTGAGCAACTTCCAAGAATAAGACAGGAAAGCCTTCTGATAATGTGTAGCAGAAAAAAAAAAATCCCCTATATAAAGTCAGTTCTTGCCTTTTTCTTAAAACAAACAAAAAAAAACAAACACAGATACTACTAGAGTACTTATGGACACATATCTATTAAGCAGCTACTGGATCTCCAAAATCACCTTCTGGCTTGCTGAGCAGGCAAGAGATTAACTTTTGGTCCTACTTATTCAAGCTACATCAGGAGCAGACTCCCCTTGGTGAAAGATTCAGACTCCAATACTCTTCTACCCCTGCACAAACCTTTCCAGGGAAATGACAGCCCTCCAAAGATGACTCTAGTCTTGAGGCAGACCATAAGCTATATTTGATAAAAAACAGCTTAAATAGTTGAAGTTTACTGAAATCAGATGGAAACACCAGCAGCAGAACAACTCTGAAAGTCATCTTCAGTGATAGACAACATCACAGTAAATGACAATATATATTCATTAGAGTCAGGCATCCATCTGTTCATAATGAAAAACTCTTCTCGTGAATGAGTGTTTTTGGCATTTCCACAAATAAATCTGTGGTCTGCTCTCTGTCTTTTCTCATACAGAAGGTTTAGGTAGTGGTTAGCTGTCACTTCTGAGATGCTGTGTTATATTTTACCACCCACAGGATGACGTAAGAACCTGAAAAGTCACCATAAGGAAAAGAAGGTGAGAAAGGCAGAGTCAAAGCATAACTTTAAAGAACATACCTCTCCCCACTGGGTGATACTGGTGATGCTCCATGTTTTTGCTACACAGCTAGCTTAGAAGATTTACGGTATTCCTTTTGAAAAAGCTGATTTGCATCCTGAGCTGATTTATCTGGAGCTAGAAAAGTCCTAACTGCAGTAACCTGGCTTCTGACAATACTCAAGAGCTACGCTGCTGACAATCAGACAGAACTTAACAAATCCTCAGCTTCTATACCCAGGAGTTCTGGTGCCTGGTACCCACTGCTGGTTGTGCAGCACTTGGCAGCCTGCACACTCACCCAGTGCAGTGGAGACTATCTCCAAATCAACCCTGGCACTAAAATCAGCCTTTCAACTGCTACATGCATTTCTCAGTACATCTCAGTTCCTTCATACAGATTAATTTGGAACTGCTATTCATGGAACTGCTTCTAAAAATAAGGCTTTGTGTAATATTACAGGTCCTGAAAGCTGCATGGCCAGTGCCAAGTCCAGACAGTCTCTTCCTCACAACTGCAGCAGGTTCTGAATTCCAAGTGGCACCCAGAGGTGCTGCAGAGGTGACTCAGAGCACAGTGCTCAGTTTCCCACTCTGATAATCAGCAGCACAACTATGTGATATATCTGCCCCACGTAATATGTAAAGCTATGGCTAGAGAACATAAATCCAATAGAGAAATGCAGATTGCATTTATCTGATATTCTCCCAGGACTATGAATACCCTACAACACAATTTTTACTTTACATATCTTATTTTCTGAGAAGATGGCAAAGACTGAGACATATGACACTTATCCCAGAATGAAGATTATGGAACAGAGATAATCACATGGAGTTTTACTGTTGATCTGGAGATATTGTGTAAGTCTCTATGACTTAGACAAAACCTTGTCTGTTTTGGCAGTTGTAGCAATGTCTGTGAATTAAAAGCTCACCCATCAAATCCTAGGAGGGGAGAAGCAAGGAAATAAAATCATTTCTCAGTTCTCAATGGTTATTAGATTAAAGCAGTTTACAGCTACCACTGACTGGAATTAGACTGGCTTTCTGAACTAGAGTTAGAAGCCTGTGTTTTCATCACAAATTTTGTTAAGTCATGCACCCTTAAGAACAGCAATGGATTTGCTTTCTCTGATATATGGACTCTCGGATAATTAGCACAGCCCGGGATAATTAGCATAGCTTGGAGAAAAACATGATTTATTGATAGTTTGTGTATACATAGATGTCTTACTCAATTGACATATTTCACTTGCATTCAGGTTTCATGCAGAAATATAATGCAATGCCTTTTGTAGTTTCTACTTTTGGAATGTCTGCCCTCCTGAGCATTTAAACTAACACTGAAAAAAATCCAATCTAGCTTTGCAGAACAGCACAAGCTCTTTGTAGAGTAAATTACCATGTGTCCTTTTTATATACAACATGCTCTAACCCAAATAATTTGTATGTTAAAATTGAATAATGGGCCAAAATAACATAATTTCTCTTTACTGACAGGAAGGCATTAGCCACTAGCATGTACAGCCATTTTCAGTACAGAAATTTGTTCTTTAAAGTAAGGGTAATTGCAAAGCAGCTCACCAGAAAGGAAAATACGTTCCAAAATTTCATATCTGATTGATGTACTTGACAAGTGGGAAATAAAATTAGAATCTACTCAGAACAATTTGGAATAATTGATTTGGTTTATGACTTTGACCAAAATATGCAAAAATGGAACATTCTTTTATAGAATCACCATAACTATTCATACTCCTGAGAAAACATGAAAGGGAAAAAGTGGCTATTAGAGTTCTGTTATGAAAATGGCTAATTATAGATTCTGAATAAGATGTTTGAAATAGCACAATATCCACAGGCTCTGTGCAGTGCATATCAAATACACACATTGCCAGTAACTAGCAGACCTAATTGTATATGGAGTTTCACCCAAGCCTCTGACTTGAAACTCTGCAGCCGTTGTGGCTACAAATGACATGACTGTAATGCTCGATTTCCTCTCCTACACTTCTCCAAGGCAGCTGATACCAAATGATATGCTTGATTTGACAATTTTTAGGCTCTGTGCCTAGAGGAAGATTGTAATCAGCAAAAAGTCCTTAACTCCATGGTTCACATCTTGTAAGCTAAAGAGCAAAGTGAGTTGACTGGCAAAACCAGATGGGGCTGACCCTAGCGTGTGTATATTCAGCTGGGGATTTCATGCTCTCAACAGGGCATGAACATTGTCTGCCTCCCTGGCATAGCATATAAGACACTTCAAGCCTTCTCAGGAGGGAATAGATAAGACAGGGAGCAGTCCAGGGAATGCCTACACAGTGCTCACCTTGTACAAAGATACAAGTCTATCAGCACAGAACTGGCCTGAAGAGTAACATAATTAACCTCTTCACAGCAAGCAGCAGGGTTTGAAGGCATTGTTGGACCCAAAAGTATATCTTGTTGCTTGCAGTAAAAGTGCAGCATAAGAATCAGAAACAGTGTGAATACCTGAGTGTAGTCAACTAATTTCGAATGTTAGTTTGGGGCCTGGAGCAATTCATTAGCTGCAGCCTAAAGCCTTCCCAGTAAGTCTCAGGAACAGATGAATGAGTTCATATTATAAAAAGCTTGTCACAGTAAGTGGGCATTTTAAGCGCCGGGAAAATTTAAAGAACACTACTTTGCAGCAAAATCTTGTAAGGACATACAATTCCTATGAATTGCTGTTGTGACCACTTCTGCACATATTCAGCTGCTTAATACTACATTGTATGCTTGTTTTCTCAGCAGGAGAGCTTGATTTTCTGCAGGAACATTTGCTTAATTAGGGAAAGTAAGAGTTAGAGAAATACAGAAATGTTTTTAGGATATGTTTAAAGTGATAAAATGCTGGAAAAACGACACAATCTCTTTAAGTCCTAGGAGTGGAATTTATCCTGCAAGGCAAAAAGTAGAGCTTTGGAAGTCCTCTCCTACCTTCCTGCCATGTGTAACTTGGGCAAAAAGAATGCTATGAATTTTTTTTTGCTGAAACAGTTAGCAGGATTAATAATTTCTTCTGTATAGGTATTTGGATAGAACCAGATCTAGTGAAATATTGTACTGCTCCAGAAGAGTGCCTTGTTTTGTTTCAATTAATTGAAAAAAATCAATAAACAGCTATTTTTGATACATCATCTTTCACCAGGAACTTGCCAGGTGTTCATTAAATAACAGCTTTATTTATTTATTATCCTTGACAGGTTAAAAATTAGTTCCTCTGAAGAAACCTTAAATCTGGGATTATAAACACAAGTAGCATAAGGCAATTATTCCTTCAGAAAACTCAGTCAACTTGCATACAGAAATGAAGAATGCTGGAAAAGTGAGAGATTTTGGTATAGACTCACAAATGCCACTCTTTACTTTGGCACAACTGCCAGAAACTTTGTTGGAATTTTTGTAAGTAAAAAATTGGAAAGGACTGAGTTGTGGGTCAACAAGAGATGCAAGTCCTTCAAACAGGTCATCACATTTTCTCTTTCCAAGTTTCAGTACGTTTTAATCTGAAAGATCTGTCCCTTATCAGGTGCAGGTACTGTAAGACTCTTCGCAAAAAAGGAATATCTCCGATAAAATGTTTTGGCTCTTCACTCCTTTGGGTTTAGTTGTGTTTTCAAACAGATCCTTACAAGGATTTATATCCTCTCCCCAGCCTGCATCTCTAATCTCCTAAATCCAATACAGAAACTTAAAATCCTGGGTCAGCATCTCTTTGGAGCGCACAGCAAAGGAATGCAGGACCTGTCCCAGCACCTGGTCTTAGCTGTATTGGGTCCAGAGGAAACAAACTGAGGAAGAACAAGGGGAAGCAGCAGCTCTGTCCCTGCCTTTTTCTCAGCTGTGCCATCTGCTGCCAAAAGGCATTCTCCTTTTCTGCTTTATGCTTTTGATAGTCCCATGCTCAGGCTGGACATCTTGCTCCCAGATGGCCAGCTTACCCTAGGAGTTGAACAAGATTCTTGTTTGCCTTGGTGGATTCCCTGGAGGCAGCAGGATGGCTAGAAGTCCGGCAGTCCTACCCTTACTTTTCCCACTGAAAACCGCAAAGATTTAAAGTTGTCACATATATTAAAAAAACAAACAAACAAAAAAAAACAATGTCCTTCATGAGCAGAACTAAGGAATAAAGAGATTTATCTTTCATACTTGTACATATGATAAGTTTTGTCTTGTTGCTTGCTCTCTGAGGAGAGTGGAATACCTGTGTGTTCAAAGGGCTTAAGTTACAGTCCGTTTAATAAAAGTATAGTCATGGAGCAGAGGCTTTTCTGAGTGTTGTTAAGACTCTGATCCAGAAAAGTAGGAGCTTAACTTTACACATGTACATAGTCAGTTCAGTTGATGGCTGCAAAACAAATCGTATCTCTAAATGTGCTGATGTGCTTTTCTGGCTTGCAGTGTAAATCCCTGATTGAACAGCTGTGGCAGACTGTTTTATCAGATGAAGGAAAACATTCGTGAAGAATTTAGTTGTATAGAACCAACTGACATTCAGAGGAAAAAAATTGACACAAATAATTCACTGTGCAGATGCCAGGCACTGTGCTCTGATTTCAATGTCTATTCACACTCAGCAGATTAATGATTTTTCTAGCTCACTATTCTTTCTAAAAGACAGAAACAGTATTATACAAACTATGCTAATCTTTCACCTTAATTAAACCATTAGAACAGTAAACGTTCACTCTGAGCTTTTCTTAAAGAGAATTGCTGAAAGAATTTGCATCACGTTTCCTCTGGGATTTACAACACTGTGATCTTTTGGAGCAGTTTCCCATTGCACAGTTTCCACTTGTTTGCTCTCAGAGACAAAACGCATCCAGGTACTTGGCATAAGATAGACATGTTGCCCATGAGGACTCATTCTGCTCATACTGAAAAGAGCAAAACTTTGACTCAGATTGGAACAGGATCTGTTAAGGAGTTGCACAAGAATTTTGGAAGCTTGTTTCCAGTCATGCGGTTGTTGGTTTTATTAAATGGTGCCATGAAGCCAATAGACTTTGGCTGGGTGAGTGGAAACAACCTTCAGCAAGCGGTTGATGTATGGTTTTGTTCAAGTAACATGGAATTTTCATGCACGGTGTCAATTCGATTAAAAACTGTATACAGTTATGCAGAAATAAGTGGATAGCAGTACATTTTCTGTGAAAACTGAGGGTATAAGAAACAGCAGGAGCACAGCAAGAAGATTAGAAAAAACTGAAGTGGACTATTTAATAGCTAATTAGAGTCAAATGAGCACTTTTGGTTTGCATAACTGGAGGCATTATGCCATTGAACAGGAGTGCGCATGGAATATCTCATTAGCTTGTGGGAATTCCAGTGCTGGAAAGTTATTGACAAATATATTAAAAGGCTCAACAAAAATTACTGGAGGTCAGGAATCAACAGGGTAGATAGATGTACACAAAAATCGCATGAATGGGTTGGATAAACATTAACTAAAACAGAGATGTTAATAGTCTAGCAGTTAGGAATGAAGTTCAACTACCTAATTTTGCATACAATGGTGAAATCGAAGTTTCCATTTAAACTCATACGTGTTCTTCCTCTTTTCAGTTTTATTTTCAAAATCGTAGCTATTAAGTAGTTCTTTTATTCTTAGCAAAATCAGGAGAGTCTTTTAATTGCAATTCCACAAACGGGCATTGCTTCCGAATGTCTGAGCTAGACAAATCAGAGTAATGATTTATTTCCTCCTTGAAGTAGAGCAATGTATTAAAGCTAAATCTAGCCTCAAAATTTTCTGCAGATGTAAAATCTACAAATCATGGAATGCTCTTCCAAAGGTTATTATTATGAGTATAAAAACCAAAAGAATAATTCGTCTAAATTTCTCCAGCCTCAACCAAAGGATTTCATTACTTAGAGCAGAAAGCTCTATAGTATTCATTTTTACCTCCCATGTGGATACATGATACCACAATAAGTTCAGTTCCCAAGCTCTCTCTTTTAATAAGGTAAGCAGAGAGCATGCTGAGGCCTGCATTACAAGGAATATTTTCAGTAACTCTTTAAGAGCTACTCTTTCCGGACTATCAGTGCAGTTCTTCTGTAGTAAGATCATCACTGACAGCACAGAGATGATGTACTCCCCCCTACTAATAAGTCCAGGAATTAGAGTAGCCCTTCCAGCCACACTGTCTCAGGGAGGTTTGTCTTCCAGCTGGTTACCTCCTGGAGGCCTGCCTTACTTTTCGTTGTTACTACTGCCCAGAACAGTCTACACTTTTTATCCTCGATACATTCAGGTTTGACTACGTTGAAGAATTTCATATTTGCCAGTCCCTAGCTTACCAAGCCATCCATATCTTCATATTTGAGAGAGCTGCAATATTATTTATACACTTTATCAATCATCATCTCCTTCCCTGAGGAGATTGTCCACAGTGACAAATTGCATATGGGCAAAAAGCTGCACTGAGGACCCTGCCAGAAGCTTACTTTATTTGCAGCTACACTTGACACTATCTAAGGAGGGTTTTATGTACATGTAGAGTAAGCTGTTCTGATTTTTTTTTAAAGCATCTGAGTTTCTTCTCAAAATGCCCATTCTGACCTCTTCCATGAATCTACCAACTTCACCTCTTAAATGCACTTATAGCAAGGTTTCATTATTTTTTTTTTTTTTTTTNTTTTTTTTTTTTTTTTTGGGGGGGGGAAGAAAACAGAATTGCAAAGCACACAGTGTAACAGAAGACAGATACCATTTACCTATGCTATACAGGCATCTTGATTTAACATTACTTGATGAATGCTGAGCAGAGTCCTGGAAATCCCTTCTATTGCTCACTGTAACCTTTCCATCAGTCAGATTGGGAATAATGGGCCTCAGTTCAGATGCACTGAGAGCACTGCTGTCTGTAGTTTCAATTATTATTCATTGGGATTTCAGCAGTAATGAGGGGGTAAACTGAGCAAGGCTTACGTTATGATCTGGTGTTGCCAGTCTAACACTTTTCACCAGCAATAAACTTAAAAAAAAAAATAATAACACCGACTTCAACAATAGTGTCCCCTTAAATATAAGAAATTCTAACACAATACTCTTTGGTATTGCATTCTAACAGCATAGCAGATCACAATAATAAAATACAAAAATACAATTTTTGCCTTTCAAGCACAAGGAAAGCATTGATCAAACATAATATGCACAGCAGCACAGAGTGCAAGGTTCTTTTAAAAAATAAAGATCAGCTAAAAACTTTTAAAAGGCTTTACACAGAAAAAACCCCTACAGGGTGGGCTCTCCGAATAAAATTCAAAACATTACCACAAAAGAATGTGATTCATTACTATGGTTTTTATCAAGATGACTTCTCACACAGCCCTCCGATTGAGTTTAACCTTGGGAGCTAATCCTCCTGCAAATTAGTTCATGCTATTTGGACCTCAGAATCTGAAGTCCGAATGATGAAGGCTGGATAAAACCATGGTTAAATCTAAGGCCTGCTTTGCTTCTGACAGCTCTGTTGATGTTGCCACCTGGAGTGCCGGGCAAAAAATTTTAAATATCTTCCCGAATCTTTGACAAGTTACCCTCATTTTGCCTGAAGGGTTAGACCCGAACACAGAGGAGCCAGGCTAAATGTTAAATTCAAGAAGATCTGAGGTTTCCGAATGACTGAATTACCTATGATTATATAATTTCGTATTATGCTGTAATTAAATTTACCTATGAAATACATCAAGCTTTCTTTTTCCTAAAGACTGTCAACACTAACATGCAATAAACCTCAAAATCTGTTCTTTGTGGTTAGGAACCACATTTGAAGCCTTGAAAGTGTTTCTTTCGGCCCGCGGCATCACCTGAACATCAAATGAAGCTAACCTCATTTCAGGGAAAACAACCACACTGCAAAATAGTACTGGGGCTACTGATAGAGCCTGGATAGTAATGGACGGTTTGCAGTCACTAGATCTACAGGCTTCACCCCTCACATTAGAAAGTCAAGCTCTATTTGAAGCACCGTCAGGCAAGGATTTTCATGTGCAGTGTGGATTCAAGTGAGAAGCAGCACACAGGTAATGATCAAACATTACTTGCAATGGAAACAAGCCTCTGACTGCCTCATTCTCTCTACCTGTGCCACTGAGATGAAAATCTTGGAAGAAAGGCATCTCAGATTTGATGGATATTGTCTACTTGGTTTTTCAGTCCTCTCTCCTAATTTTCATACTGTAGTTTCCAGCAGGATCTATAGTGAAGGCTAGGAGAATACACTCCGTGTGGCTAGAAATATTCTAATGAATCTTCTCCTGCTTCCTCCCTGTATGAGTTAGGCCATGGCTAACTCTTCAGGCACAACCTCACTGATAAGTGCAGCAAAGTGTCCCAGTGTTCTGTATATACATTTCCTCATTAGGAAAATATTTTCTGTATTAAACTGCAAAATAATGCTAGCAAATGCATACAGATAGAAAGAACATTCCTAATTCATAGACTTATATTGTAACCTTTCTTCATAACCCCTCTTCAAGGAATAAGGAAGGAAACCTGCATAGTTCTTTTCTTATAGGATGAAGCTTGTCTTTATTAAGGCTTACAACAGAAGACTCATTTTCTCTTTCCATAAAGTTCTCAGTCTTTGTAGTTTCCAGCTCTCTGGCGTATTATTGCTCTGGCTTTTTTGTGTTCATTTCTTCCTAAACTGCATGCAATTGTGGGCTTCGAGGAACTGAAGAAGGCACCACTGCCATTCAAGGTTTTAGTTCTCCTGGCTAGTATTAATCATGTGTGAAAATACCAGCACTGAACCCAAACTCTAAGTATGAAGTTTACAGCTTTCTGCACACCTTAGGGTAGAGATATAGCTGAGCTCTTACAAGAATACTGTGTGTGCAAACCATAGCACAGCAACATTGATCTGGAGAAATCATTCAAGGAAAAACATGTAGGGACACGAAGATAAAGGGAAATTTCTCCTGTATCCTACACAACTCTGAGCTGTGTGCTTGTGATGAATTCTGCAAAAGTGGAAATGCTTTCTTTTCAGAGTTGTTTAATCTTCTCCAACCAAGGAATGTTGTAATGTGTGCAGCCTAATTGCAACAATCCTCAAATCCAGTTATAAACCAATTATGAAACCATCATATCTAACCTGAAACAGATACATTGTATAAGAAAAGACAGAATAAATGCATAAGTATACTTTTCCAGGACAGGAGGACAAAAGCACCTAGGCAGACTGAGTGATACACATGCAGAAAGAACATTATATATGCAATGCTACACTGACCCTATTCCTCCATTTCTGTACTATTCATCAGAGGATTTCTTGGTTCATAATACTATCCTGCAAGTCCTTCCTTTCTTTGCCAAGGACTCAACTCTTGAAGAGTTTTGCATAACCCATCTGTAGGAGCAAAGCAGGGGCTGGGCTCAGTGCCCATTTGCAGTAATTCCCATCTCCTGAGGCTGGGAAATGAAGTGCTCAGCAGTGATGGTTTTGATAGTAACCTAGGAACTAAACTTCAGTGACTGCGCAGGGAGCTCACATCACTCATTTCAGACAGATGGTCATACAGTTGTCAAAATGCAATTCTCTCATAACTGAATAGGACTAGGTTTGAAATGGTGAAGGTCACAGATTCTCTAAATAAATTTATATTATTTGAGCTCTGAGCATGCGAGTGATTCACTGTTGTAACTAGTATTTACATCCTTGCATCGAGCAAAGGCTAGAGCAATATTGATTCAGGTTACAAATCTTATCAGCAAGTAAACAAATACGTTGTTTGTGAAAGGCAATTCTCAAGAGAAAAAGTTCTGTTTAAGAGGCTTAGCCACACAGTCATACTCTCTCTTCAGGTCAGAATTAACATTTCTGATCTGTCAGTACAGCAAGCTCATTCATTTTGGTAATTATAAATCAAGCTGTACTCTTCCTTCGTCATTACCAGCCATCATCCACCACAAAGGATGCAGGATCATAATCCAACTGACAATTTAAGTTCTGATTCTTGAGGTGCAGGGGAATCCAGCTTGCTCTTCTGCAATGATATTGATTCTGAAGTGCTGATGGTAATAAAGTTTGGTTTTGTCAGTGCATTGCAGCATACATGATTTGGAAGACACAAGGAGCAGAGAGCACAGTAACAATATGCCATAAATATATTGAGCTAGGATTTTTTTTTTTTATTCATCTACCTGTAATTGTAACCAAGGGCACTCCTGAGTCCTTAGTAGACCTCTTGTGAACTTCCTCCATTCCTCATGTAGGCATGAGGAAGTGATTTAAGTTGCCTGCTGTCATGGTTTTGTGATTTTCGGTTATTGGTATTCCACATCATAACATCATGTAGTGGATGTACCTAGTTCTCAGAAGAGAAGGACTACTACATTCCCCACGGTACTTTGCTCCTCTGTTACCATTTTCCAGCCGGAGGGAAAAGATAAAAGCTCGCAGTATAAAAACTTGCAGATCACGAGACCTCATCCCTTTTTCCGCCCGTGTCTCATCTTGGCAGCACCTCGCTCTCCAGCCGTCTTATCATCGGTAGTAGAGTAAGGCCTACCTTGATTTTGGGACATTCTCTCTCTCTGCATTGGATTTATCAGCTTAAATTGTAATTATATTGTATTATAGTGTGTTGTTTTGCATTCCGATATCTTATTTAGTAAATTAGTTTGTTTCTCCNATATTGTATTATAGTGTGTTGTTTTGCATTCCGATATCTTATTTAGTAAATTAGTTTGTTTCTCCTCAGATTGTTGCCGCTGTTCTTTGCTCTCAGGTCCATCTCCCTACCCTTTTCCCCTTTTCCCGGGACGTGGGCCTGTGGGTCCCCCGTCCCCTTCGTCAGGGAATCGGGCCTAACGCTCGTAAACCGTTGACATTTTTGGGTGGAGAATGCAAAGGGCAAAATTGAGGCAAAATTAAGGGCAAAATTAAGGGCAAAATTCTGCTTTTTTTTTTTTTAGCTTTTAGAAGCTAAGACTGCTTTTTAGCTCTTAGAACGAATCTTTCTCTGCTCTCGGAAAGCTTCGTTATCAAAACTGCAGGTGCTGTAACTGCAAACGTGACCTTGAAAAGTCCAGGCGGACTGCCAATACTCTGGGATATTTTGTAAACTTTTGTACACTTTTTGTAAACTTTTTTGGCTGCTGCTAGCCTGTCTTTGTAAAGAAAAAAAAAATGTATACAATGTGGCATACAGCTCCAGAGGAAGCTGCTAATTTTGTAGAACTTGGGATTTTAAAATCATCTCCCAGTCTCTCCTTTGAATCCTTGATGCGTTTTCTGAATGCTCATTTGACCATGTTGTCAATCTCCTTGAATGCACTGCTCATCATGCTAGTCATTTCACTCAGTATCTTTATTTTGAGGAAGCTTTCTCTAAAGCCAGAGGATACTGAGTGGCAGGGAGTGTGGAGAAACTTGGGAGAGACCTTAAAGAGATGGGCATCTCCGGTGTCATGGAGCTTTACTCCTGAACACCTGGAAGATCCTGAGAGAATCAGACGTACACCAGACATGTGGCGTACATTCACAAGAACTGCACCAGAAAAGTACGCCGGTACACCTGCTTGGGAGAGAGTGCAGGGAGAGTATCTTTGCCTCTCTCCAGCTGGTACAAGAACAATTACAAACCGAGACATTCTTTTTATCTTTTAGTGTTTCATAATTTTTTTGCCCCTAATTTTGAGGTATATCAAGTGTGCCCAAAATGTAGCGACTTGAGTAAGAATACAGATTTCAGTCATAATCGCATTCAAGCAAGAAGTATTTACTGTAGCAGACTTTTTTCCTTTTGATTATCCCAGCAGAACTATGTAATACCCAGGAATGGATACTGAAGGAAGCAATGAAGGAAATACTGAAACAACACTAGCCTGGGCCTGAAGAATTGAGTGCTGCTCTTTTCCTCTTATGTATTTTAAGCAGCTCTTAAGATCTACGGAAGTATACCAGATTCCCCAGGTTGCGAGCCAAGTGATCTAAGCCCCGTAATAGGAAGAACCGCAGCTGCATCAGCATGGCATTGTGCCCAAGCCAATAAGCATTGCTAGATAACTAACAGAGCAATTCTACTTCAGGATCCCAACATAGTTTCACTCTCACATCCACATAACAGCAGCTTGCCCTCCTGAAGAGAAAAACAATGGAGTAATATATTCAAATCATTCGCTCATTCTTTAAAGTTAATGAGGGCTTGTGTGCCATCAACCAGTGCCAATTCATTAGCTTCACAAACGATATTCAGCCTACAGTTTTCCTGTTCCACCTAGCCCATGCCCAGCTTTAATTCTGTTGAAGAGGTCATCAAGACTCCTGCTTCAGCAAAGCCAAAACTCAAGGAGCAGACAGCTGCTTTCTACTCTTTGTTGCTTAGGAACAATTATTTAAATAGGTATTTTCTGAAATACCTAACAGTCCTCCAGAATCTGTGAGGAATTAGGAAATTAAATCAATTAGAATACATTTTCTGAACCCAGAAGCTCTATGTCCAAGCATGATTACTTATGATTTTTATCAGTAAGCCACAATAATCAGGTTTCTCAAGTGCTAGTCCAGCTTCCATTGGTTTTTATTGCAATAAAAGGGACACCATAAAAAATGCAAATACAACAAACAAAATTTTAGTTTGAACAGAGACTCTCAGAGGATGATGAGGTCACAGCTTCTTCCTGTACAATTAGTGTGATCATCACTCTGATGCTCACACATTTCTTGCTTTACTCAGCCGAAATGGCTGCAAGTGGCTTGTAAGTTCCCCTGCTGGGTAGACCTTCCCACAACTACATCTGCAAAGGAGGATGAGAGCATCACAGCAGAGCTTCCTCTCTGCTTCAAGCTCCATCTTAATGGAGTGTGGGGTAGACAGCAGTTTCACTCATGTTACAACAGCGTCTCCATTTCAGAACATCTCCAGGAGATGTATTTAACTGAAATTATCAGTGTCACTTGGGAGAGGAAAGGGCCAATGAATGTGGTCTGGTAGATTCAGCTACAGAAGCAAGAGGAGAAAGGAAAGAACTTGCACAACACGAAGTAATCCTAATAGGCATGCTCAGTTATTAATCATTAAAAAGGGATCCCTATATACTCCGTTGGCACTGCTTTATACAGACTCATTACCTTACTTCTCTGCAAGTGGAATAAGATATTAATAATCTCTTATTGCAGGAATTACTATCGGTTGAATTTTCTGTTAGTCACCGCTCTTGGGTGTGCTGTCATGGCTCTTGCCCTGAAATATCCTGTAGGGATTATCTTGTTCAGTTATGATTGTGGAGAATCAAATCCACTGCAAATCTTTTTAGAAACAGGCATTTTCTACTGGTAAAGACACTAGAACCCTCCCCTAAGGAAATGAACTTGGAAATAGCAATATATTAAGAGTTGAAGCCTGAAGTCCCATGAAACCTGTGTAACAGGATTTTTCATATTCTTCTAAAAGTTCAGCTTTGGCCTTTTGCCAGAGGGACTGTCTAATGTTTGGTTTATATTGAGGTTTTCTTTTTTAACTAAAGGATTAAGATCTGGCTAGGAAAGCTTATGGCCTCAGCATGTCTAAAAAGATGTAATTTTTCAAGTTCTATACCCTGGATTCTAATACCTTCCTTTCCGTCACGATTAAAACAATCTGTTCTGACTCATTATTAGGGTTTTAGTCTCCTGTTCACCAACAATAAATGTTAAAAACAACTAGAGAAAAATTCTAATATTTGCCAGAGAATATTTAGTCTGTTGAACACATGCACACATTTGATTTCATTTTTGTTTTACTCACGTAATTACCCAAAGACACTAAGGATTTGGAAGAGACTTGGAGAGGTAAAGCTGGAATCTTCATTGAAGCTGAAAGTATTATTTCAGATGGCTGTATCTTAAGTATACACCATTAGTGAAAAGCCATACAAACACAAGAATTTACAGTGAAATAAATTCTGAAATAAAGAGAAGCTACTGTAATAACCATACAGTAGTAACCAACTGATGGCTTTGCTAATTCATAGCCTTGTGGATAGGGTAACAGCATTTGGGAGCTCACATCAGTGCAGTTCCTCTAGTTAAAAGTAGCAATACTTTCATGCAGCCAGGTTTCAATTTAAAAATACAGATTTTTTTTTTTTTTTTTTAAAGCTGTCCCTGCAAGACTCAGGGTACATATTTAATTTACAGCAGCTGCCACAAATAAGTTGTGTGATTTTTTTTGTACAGCACAACATACTAGGTACCATTGTGTTCTTTTTTAAAATAAAAATGGCAAATATGACAGTGCTGCTCATTCTGTCACCTGCTTAGACAGTTATTTTGAATAAGGTACATGAAATAATTTTTAGAAGTCGTTGTTTCTGTAACACTTCAGAACCTAACAAGAAGCTATCACCTCCACCACAAAATGACACTGAGCTCAGGTGCTCAGTGATAACTAACATGGGTCTACCTGTCATTTTCTGTTTAGTTAGATAGTGAATGCTGCTTTTTTTTTCAGTAATAATTGTACTATGGAAATAACTAAAATCTTTTGCCATTCATGCAATTTGCTTTTGGAAAACTTGAGAGAAGCGTATTTTACTGATTATTGCTTAATTCTCCAAGGTGTCAACAGGAGCATCTTAATCAGGGAGACACTCTGCTTTTGTATCATCTGTTGACTTCTGGAGGCCTTGAATACTCAATGCATGATGCATCTCAAACAAGATAGAAAGTCAGGTGTGCTTTCTTGACCTTCATGGTCCTGAAGGACCTCTTGGTCTTCTGAAGAAAACCTGCCTCCTACCTGCTAGTTTCCAACCACAGAACCAAGTTGACAAGTGTCAAGGTTGATAAGTGACCTGAGTTATGGAAGTTGCTGAAGACATATCAATATTTATTAGTAAAGAAAATGACAGACCGAGAGGTTATCATGCCATAAGTCAAATGAAGCAAGGATTCATTGTGTAAGATACATTATAAGCATGCAAACCATGGATGTAAAGCGATGCCTAATAGGAGCCACAGGCTGAAAAAAAGTGAGTTTGTTTTCAACATGTGATCATGACAACCATACCGTTGCTTCTCATTTTACCCGAATAGCTGTGATGCTATCAAATATGAATAAAATTGAACATAGGAGATGTTTATTTACCAACTCTGCTCACACAACATTAGGCATTAAATTCTCAAACTATTTCATAATTTGATGAACATCTATGTAGTATATTCAATTATTCGTAAAATTAAACCACAGTTATGTTAAGTAATAACTTCTACTTATTTCAATGTTTGTTCTAGCAATAGGTCATGCAGCAACAGCAGAATGATATTGATGAGAAACAATTAATACTTCAATGTAAAAATGTATGATGTGAATCCATGCACTGAAATACAAAAGATTAATCATTTAGCTATCTGGAAAAAATGTCCAGACAAATTAATTACTAGAATCTGAAAGTCAGGAGACTAATCCAATTAAACATGTAAATGTGGTACCTATGGCGTTCATTTGCAGTGTCCTTCAAGCTAATAATTAAATGATGGATTTTAAAACTAATCATTAAGTATCAGCTGTTAGCCAAAAAAATTCAGAGTACGCTTAGACTTGTGCTGCCACATTAATCCTTGACAAAGTCATCTCATCTCCCAGTCCTCATCTCTTTCCAGCTTAAGGTACTTGAAGAAAAATCCTGTTTTCCAGTGTGCAAGTACAGAAGGTTAGATTTACTCGGGATGTATATTGTCACAAATATGTTCTAAACCCTGAACATCTGGCAACCTAATCACATAAATGGCACTGAATATAGACTTTATATTTCACTGTCCAGAGCGATTTTACACAAGCCACCTCACCTGAAGATCTGTCACAACCAAAGAAGAAGTGAACAATTCCTGCCACTTTCTCTAATTATTACTGCCACATACAGGAGCAGCCATAATGCACACAAAGGCACATGGTGACCCCTACCCATGTTCTTCTGCTGTCTTATGACAAAACAATATTATTTGTATTGTCAGCTTTGGTAACAATCAGATATTTTCCCTTCAAATCCACATTAGTCTTGAAATCTGGAGTTTTGGTAAAGAACCTAAACATTGGAGATAAAACACTCTCAGACATGAAAGCTTAACTCTTCTGAAAAAGAATATTTTGCAGTCTAACGTGAATGAAACACTGCCTCTCACAAAATATTTTTTTTGTTGTTGTGATTTTGTCATCAGTGCATCTGTAACTTTCCAGCAAATTCCTGAAAATACGTTCACAGTGTTTTGGTGATAAATAACCAAATGTGACTGTTGATGTTATTTTGGTGCAAGCATTCACTGTTGTTTTCATACTGTTGTTCTTAGAAAAAAAAAAATCCAGTTTTCTTGAATATTCATCACTGACCACATGTTCACTATACCCTCCTCGTTCCACCTTAAGCATCTATGATTGCTAGCTGACCAAATAAAAGCTCTGCCTGATAGCCCTGGATAAACCCATCAAGATACACAATAAATTTAACTGCTTTAAATCTACACTACTTCACTGAAGTCAAGGAAGTGAAACTATTACATCATCTGCCCATCTAAAGTTACCCCAACAGCACTTCTGGCCAAATATGTCCATCTCATACGCAGGTTGGAAAGAATAAGAAAAGTCAATGAGACTCATGCAACACAAGATATAAAGATGATCAAGCAGCTTTTCTATCAGAGGTGATACAAACAAGAGGGAAAACACAAAAGCATCCTTTTTTAAAATTCAGCTATGCCAAAGGGGTAACATTTGAATAAAATATCGCTTAAAATCTTAACACATTACAAAGAGTATGAAAGGTGTAAAATGCAAAATGAGTTGTTTTATCTTTTGACATCAAGAATCAAGATCTATTGATTGTTCATGATCGGTCACATCCTGTGTTGGAGATAAATGCTGTCTAAAGGATTTTATTCTATATGCATGACATCCTACTCCACCAGCATGGAAGTTGCCCTAGCTTTCATTTTTGTTTTTTTTTTTCACTAGTTCAAATGATACTACAACATAGTAATATTGTTGGTGCCCAATCTGATGGTTATTTTGTGTGGGTTTAACTCCATTCAGTAGATAGCATCTGACACAAGTTAGTCTGAATATAGAAAGCAACGGCAGTATCTAAGAGCACTCAGAATAGTGACATCTATGAGAGTAAGCCAGAAGTCTCTACAGTGCATTCACAAGCACAACAAAATTATTTTCCAGATGAGTAAGTATTGCCTAGGAAACAGCGTGAAACAGCCTTGTAAGTCACTGTCTCAGCTAGCAATTGCTTGTGGTCTTAGGTAGCTACATGCATAATCAAGGCAGATTGCAGCATTCTGATAACATGCCTTTCCTTACTGCAGATTTATGCTCAGCATTCCCTTACTCTTGTTTTTTTGGTGGATAGATGAGTGTTTGATCCACACAATTGTGACAAAAATGCAAAATGAACAGGATCAAACCAGAAACATGACTGTTTCCCAGGAACCTGAAATATCACTACTAGTTATTGCTTTATCCAGGCTCCTGGCACCTACAGCTCTTAACCTCAGGTTTGGAATATTCCTAAAGTTAATGTTTTTGGACTGTAAAAGCATTCACAGAACTCAATTTCAGTTTCTGAAGTATGAAAAAACTAGAAACTTGTTTCACATACACTCTGTAATTCATATTTTCTGTAGTCCATCTGTTTAGTTATAGAAATATTTGGGAGTTTTATTCTTCTTACCCTGCATCTGAAGCTGCATATAACCCTACAATAAAGAACTTAGATCACAGCACTCTCAGCACATCCAGGGGAAGCACTGCTATAAATACATTTCATTGAAAACAGCGCAGCTAGAACATTTGACATCAGCAGAGTATTCAGAAGGCAATTCAGGGCTTGACTGCACAGGGTCAAAAAGGTGGAGCACAGCAGGTTGCTCGGACTGGAAACTATCCTCAAAATTATATCACAAATGATTATGATGTTTGATCTAAATGAAGTGTTTCCACTTCACAAGCCTCAGTGTGTTTGGAAGGAGGGATGCGGTTAACATTTCAACAGGGAGTAAGTGCTGGCACTGCTGAAATTGGTGCTGATATTCTGAAGAATACCAGACCCTGCAAGAAAGCAGCAAGAAAGCTACTTTGTTTGTGAAGACACACAGATGAATCAGTTTATGTAGCCACCATCTGCAGACGGACATTTGCTATCGGATTAAATAAGGACCCTACACCCATCCTGGTCTAATCTGATTTGACATTCTCCAGACAGCCCCAGCTTTCAATAAAAGACTTCTGGGTTAGCTTTGTAGCACAAGCATCTGTAAGGAAAACTGCTTGGCACTACACTTAATAGCGCCAGCGATTCAAATTCTATTCTGATGTCTTCCAAATAGTATTTGCAAATGCTTGCATAATTAGAACAATACTTTTTCTTCTAGTAACAACAAACAAATCTCATCTGTTCTCTTCCATGTCAAAGTCCTGGCTTTTAAGCTGCTCTAGCTTACATGCAAATCACAGCAGTCTGGGCAGTGTTTTTCATGATACCACCCCTGCATTGCATTCTCTTCCTTCTAAAAGCTAAATGCTTAGTCTACAAAGCATGCTCAGATCTCTTCTTTAGGAAAGAAGGAATTTTCCATTTTGACTGCCAGGCAACTTGGAGTTCACTCCCTGTGCCTGAATACTGCTCCTGAGTGCTACCAGCCTGAACTTGTAAACTCTTTCCCCACAATTTTATGAACAATTCTGTTGCTCATTAAAGGAAAAATGAATAAATACAGTTCGGTAGACTAGAAAAGTGTGGATAATGTTGCCTTTTCTTTATGGCTTTCTTTGCCTCAAGGCGACAACGTTGCCACAGAAATGAAACCCCTTGAAGCGCTGGGTGCCACAGTTGCCTGGACGAGTCACCAACAGGTAACACTGAGCACCACATATATAGATACAGTTTCAATAGTCTGCATTATGGTCTTATAAAGAACAGTTAACAACTGTGGAGTTCAATACTTCAAACAATATCTGGCAATGCATTCATAGGAACTACAGAATGAAAACAAATGCTATAACTCAAAATTAAGAGAAACAGGTATCATTCTCCTCACTCCAAATTTCTGAAGTAAAGAGCCAGAAGCAAGTGCCATGCTGAGTTGACTGGTTTACTTGTGAGTGGTTTAAGACAATCTGCAGGATCCTAATGGGGACAGTGAGCATCAAAGGACTCGGCGCTTGTCTCAGCCTTTCAATTCCCCTGTTCACCTGCTGACTTAATGGCCATCCTTTACATTATACTGGGCAAATACTGAGTGACTGCTGCTGATCTTCCCATGCCCTATAGAGCTCCTTGATGGGCAGGTGTTACCCTTATGCTTATTTATCCACCTGCTGTTTGACACTGCTTGCCTGTTTGCACTTTCTTCCTTACTTATTTCTTGTTGCTTGCCTGTTTGCACTTTCTTCCTTACTTATTTCTTGTTTGAAATTCATCCTCCAAATTCACTCTTTCTTTAATTTGAAAATAAAGCTAGCTTTTATTCTCCAAGCTTTCCAATATAAACTGTTACATCTGCTCCTTGGAGAAACTGAAGGTTTTAAGTGGGTGGACATTATCACAACACATTAGCTGATGACTTGCATAACTTGAAATAGACTCTCAGATAAGTTTTAATGTGATGGGGAAGGAGGTGGACTAGCATTGCTGAGATCTATACCCACCTCTTGTTCTGTAATCTGAAGCAATTTTTCTTATTCCCATTTTTTTTAATGTTATTTTATACTATAGTTATCTATTCCATTGATTATCACAATTTTTAATTAATTCCATTTGTAAACAACTAGTGGATGGTTTAGTAAGATGCATTCAGTAAATTAAAGAACTATTAAAAAAGCTTATCTGAAAGCTCCGGGCTAGGCTTTGAGCCTTGCTTCTTTTTCAAGTTGCTGCAAACAAGAAAACAAGTAATCCCTCAGAGAAGGACAAGTCCCAAACAGTCATTATGGATGTATTCCTAGGGGGTTTGTTTGTACCAGGCAGAACATTACATCAAGGTTTCAAGACTTCCTAATGTAGTACCACTTACCACTGGAAAGAAAAGCTGGAAATCAATTTGAACAAGGCTAAGACGTCTGAAACGGGTTTGTAATGTATGAATTCCTACAGTCAATTGCTCCTGGGCCCAGGGCACCAGCACACAGCAGAAGGCAGCCTGCCCTCAACTCTCCCTATCCCCTCTCAGGGCAGGCAATAGGGGCTGCTGACACCTAGCCTAGACCTCTAAAGAGCCCCCCCAGTCTTTTCAGACAGGAAGTCATTTGCCGTTATCTACCACTCCATCAACAGATGGAGCTAACAAAAAGCCACTGCTATGAAATGTGGTGCCACAGCTGGATTTAATTAAGCTATACTTCAGCACTATATGTCTCAGAGATAACTGTGCCTGCCTCCTTTACCCAGTTCTTAGGGGATGGATATTTTCAGGGACAGAACCATAGCTGGAGAGCACTGCAGATTAAATCACATGTTCAAGGTGATGGAGAAATACATCCTAGCTTCTATTTATATTCCCACACTAAGTCTACATTCAAGTGCCCTAGTCAAGAATGAGCGGTGGAACTTTTCATTATGTTTAAAAACACTTTTCCACAGTCTGTAGGAATAATCCCTATAGGTTAAAATGTATCTAGCATTTTCTGAAACTAAAAAAAAAAAAATACTGAGGACCAGAAAAAAAAAAAAACAACCAAAAAAACATTCTATGCATATTCTGCTTGAAATGACTCCATCTATAGTCAAGATGTAGTATTTTATAAAAGATTCTACAGTCAGATTTAAGCACACAGAAGACTGAAAATTTACAGCAAATATTAAATAAACACCTCTTAAAAGTCATAGTGGGAAAGAAACCAAATAGGAGGAGCAGGGCAGGCCTCACCAGTAGGTAATATTTCCATGCAAATTTACCCAGCTGAGCAAATTGTGCTTTAAACAATCATTGTTCTTCTGGGAAAGCAAACCTACTGAAGTTCCAGAAGAGTGAAGTGCCTTAGGATTTTAATTAAACTGAAAGTCTTTGAAGATGACCATTTATGAAAAAACAAAGTATCCCAATGACCACAGTAGACATTATAAGAACAGTCCCAGAACTGAGGCAAGCTGTACATAAAATACATTTAAAATCTTTGCAACAGTACTTCAAATGAACTAAATTAGGGCTACATCAACAGACTGCTGAAAAAATACCTGATGTTAATCTGAAGCTTAAGAACATTCACATTTGCAGCTAACCACCACAGCAGCTGTAGAGGCAAGTGATAACACCTGTCTCATAGCCCCTCAGATCACCACATACTCAGGCCCCTCAGGAGCCCACACCAGGCCCCTTCCCTTCCTCCTTAGGCAGTATCACCAGTCTGAAACCAAACCAAACCAAACCACCCTAGGTCTTGTGGACTGTCTCTTACCTGCTTGTGCCTTGCTCCCTTCTGCATGGTGCCACCTTTGCTACTGCTGCTCCTGCACTAAAAAAAATAAAAAAATAAAAAAAAAATGTGGGGGGAAGGTCTGAGCTGAGCTTAAATGGCCTGCAGGTGCGGGGCCCAGCTGGGGCTGCACTGAATCATTAATGCAATTAGCGACCTCAGTTTGACAAATGGCCTCTATTGCTTTCTGCTGTCCTTGGCCTGAAGTTCCCCTCCCCTCTCATGTTTCTTCTCCAATACAAATTCTGGACCACTGTAAAATCTACTCAGGGCTGACTGGGGCAAGAGCAAAATCTACTCAGACCTGGCTGCATGCAGTGTGGTGAACACAATTTCTGCTCACTGTAGAAAAAACTTGGAGCTCTTACTAGCAGTGCCAGGGAACACCTGAGTCCCACTATCCCCGTTGGGAAGTCCCTGCAGTCTGTCTAATGATGTCAGCTCAGAGCAGCTGCTCAGAGAGTAGGTGGCATGCCAGAACCAGGGCTGTGCTGTTGCCTGTAGCTGCTGCTGGAAAATGCTATGGTGCCTCCCAGCAGTAACCATAAGATGTAACCAAAGGTTCATGAGGTAACTTGTAATGAGAAATGTCACTGGAATTGTGCTACAACATGACAGAAGGACACCCTCATGTCAAACCGGAGGGCTTTTGGCTGGACTTTGGAAATCTGTGAGTTTGGCTGAAGAACAAGGAGAGGAAGAAATCAGAAACAAATGGCCAAAAGGTGGCATAACTAAACCTGGGACTGGGAACTAGAGAAAATTAGGAAGAGAAGCTTTGCTTGCCAGCATGCCTGTGTAGGACCCTGCTTTGCTGTGGAGTCAGCTGTGTGGTGAGCCCTACTGCTGGAGGAGGCCTCTGCCTGCCTCACAGCCACCAGGCCCTGTGCTGCCTTGCCTGCTCAGAGTGAGCTTTCATTCTTCCTCTGCTCTGCCCTCCTGCCCAGTCAGCACACTGGTGGCCCTCCCTGGCTCTGTGGCAAGGTGACAGGGTGGAACATTCACTTCCAGCCTGTGCAGAAGTGGTTGCTGGAGGAGGGCCTGGCCTGGGCATTACTCCTCTTGGGACACCGGGAGCCATCACCAAGCTGCCAACATGTCATGATGGTACTGCTACAGGCAGATAGTGGATACAAACCACCATTTTCTCCACCATTTGTTATCTGTTCTTGCCCTCATTTTGAGCTTGCTAGCTTTGGTAGAAGAACTGAGTCTTCTCACAGAGCTCAACCAGGAGTTTAGACAAAATAAACCCTCCTTCCTCCTGAGAAGAGTTGTGCGATTGAATGAACCTGCAGGCAAATATCCATATTCAACTGGAAAAGCGTGGTTGCTTTTGATTGAGGCTATCTCATGTAGCACTCATTTACACTCATTTTTGAAACACTGTGTTATTTTTCTTCTCTTGTACATCAAAATCGATAGAAGTACAGAAATTCTGTAGTTTGTCTATCACTAAAGTAAACATGCTTCCATTTATGTATCTATACTTCAAAGCCTCATTGAACTTTTTAGTGTTCCAGATGGTTGTGGGGCATGTTTACATCTTTGATTTTCTGGACATACTTGTTAAAACTGTTTTAAAAAAAAACCAAAACATGGAAGTCAGTACATGGCTGACATTCCTTTATGTAGATTGCATTAGCTGTCCTTAGATATCTGCTGCCAGTGAAGGGACTCAGTCACAGGTCAGATGATATCAGTAAGATCACCTGTCAGAAAAGTTTGGATGCTCAAATAAGAATAAAATAAAATAACCCTGATTTTCCATGCTGTGTATTTCCACAAGGGTATACCTTCCCTCAAGGGTATTACAGGCATGGAATACCTGTGGCATCTAAACATGGAGCTGCCTGATGCTTCTGAAACTCAGAACTTTTGAAATTTGTTACTCCTCAGTGGTTTATTCAAGTCTGCCTTATCTGGCTGAGGGAGTTGGTTGTAGCGTTGAGATGTCTGCTAAGCTGCAGTAATGCCTCTGCTCTGCTTGCAGATTTAAAACAGAAGTAAATAAATATTAATTGTAATTTGTTTTGCCTCCCTGTGCTTTGTAAAGTACATGCACGCGAAGATTAATTTTGTTAAACTGAGCAGGCAGGAAGCTGGATCCCATAAGTGCCAAATCCAAGCTCCTTGACTGTGTGTCAAAAGAATATGCTTGGCTCTCAGACTTCTCTCCATTAAAGAGCCCGTGCACTGAATGAAATGTCAGCTTGCAGATTTTGTTTTCTAATCCCAGAAAAATGCAAAATGGTGACTTCAAAAGCCCTGGTAAGTCAGACACTTCAGACACCTCCTTGCACCAGCTCTGACAGTGTATGTCCTTAAGGTGGCAGCAACTATCAAAAAAGTTTCTTGTTTTTTTTTACCCATGTGGGGAAGGTGGGATAGGATACAGTAGAGAAGGAGCCTTAAAATTGGAAAGAACGAGAGAAATTTTTCTACAGAGCTCCCTCTTTAATCTTCAATTTTCTGCTCAGCAGAATCATATTCATAGCCAGATTGTTCATTATTAAGAGCTTATTTCAGATCAAACCCTGTATGTCAGTAGATTAGGACACTGAGGAAGATTAGCTTCTCACTGTAGGTGGTGGGAGTAAGTTCTTTATCTTATCATTAGCATGGACTTTCATGCGTTTTGATCATAATTAGTAATTCTGCCAGCAGACTTTCAAACAAGGATTAAAATGCAGATAGATGTCATTTAAATAACATAATCAAACTGAAAGTTAGGTTTCGTGGCAGGCAAATCCTCAGTCAATTGCATTTTTTGAGTTTTCTAAGACTATTCTGTTGTTTAAAAAATGGGTTTGTTTACTTTCATGTGCTTGTAATTGGTTTTTATTAGCTATTTCTCTTCCTGAAGAAAAATATTGTTAGTATTCAGGTGAACTTTAATTCTGATTAGTATAAATGGCATGTAAAATTCTTAAGGAACATTTCTGCACATCCTTGCATTGTTGTAAGTAGAAGCCAAGCATATAGATGAAGAATTATGGAATGGATTCAAATTAAATATCTCCCTCCCCTTTTTTTTTTCTCTCTCTCTCTCTGTTCTTTTTCTTTTCTTTTTTTTTTTTTTTAATTTTCATAATGTTTTTGGGCTTTATTCTCTCCATGAATAAGGATTAGTGTCATGGCTCTGAATATATAAGAATATAAGACCTTGTCCTACCGTCAAGGTGAACATTCTTAGAACATCAGGAGTTTAAGCTTGCCACATTTCTAAATGTTATGAGCAAAACGGCAAAGAAAGAGAGGACAATATTTCAACAACAAAAGCCTCTTGGTTAGATTTAAAATCAAAATTGCAGCAAAGTATGGGTCTACATCATTTGCTAATTTATGCAAATATTGGTTGCATAATGAACCTGAATGATAATGTTGCGCATCATTGCACTGTTCATAGAACTCTTAGTTTGGAAAATGTAAAATGCAGGAGGATAAGGAACAGACAAAACACTGCAAAGAATATGTAGCAGCAGCTCATATACACAACTGCAGGGAATGTGGTTAGCTGGCAGCTGTTTCTGTTCTAAATTTAATCATGAAGCTGGTATGATAAACCACTTACAACACAGGTAGTGATTACACTTTTACCTGGAGATTTATTTCCTGACACCTCTTTTTGTTTTTCCTTATATCTTATATTTCACCTTACATCGCATGTTCTCTGGGGAGCGCTTGATTTTTTTGTCACATTTTTGTACAGCATTTAGCCTGGCAGGTCAGGCTCTTTTGGATAGCTCTGCAATTAACTGTGGAGATGCATATTTAGGCTGCATATGAAAAGCGGCAGAGCTGAATGTTTGGTCCCTTGCCTCTAGTTATGCAAGGATTTTGAAGGTGACAGTGGTTTGGATCCTCTGGAATAACAGTATTGATTAGGTGCTGCCATACAAAAGGTAAACAAATAATCAGTGGAAATATTTTAAGATGCTAATTTGGGTAAACACTAAAAAATCCGTGCAGTTTGTCCAGCGTCAAACAGGAAGCTGGTATTCCAAGGAGGGTCTAAAGTCATCTAGAGTCCTCCAGGCACAGATTTCTAATATCAGAATAAGAACTGGAGAATAATCTGGAAGCTTCTATCCATTTTTGTGTACTTGTCTAACTTTTCAGAGTGTAATAATCATAAGAGCTTCTTCGCAATTCTCTTTGCATATTTAAATACATAGCAACACTCACACTGCATCCTCCTTCTTGTTCCTCATCTCTTGAAAGCCATTGCTTGGCATTTTTTTGCTGACATAAAGAATACTGCCTTGAGCAAACAGCACATGCAGGGCTCATAGAGCCACCAGGGAGTACCTGACATGTTTTTCTCCCATCAGCTGAGAACATGCTGCCTGGCAGGTGTATGCAGACCAGGAAACTTTTGTACCAGGAAGAAAAAAACAACACAAAAAAACCCACAGTTGGAATGTAAAACTAGTTGAGAAGCTTATTTTTGTTAAAGTGCATACCTAATGAGTATAAAAATGCTCATTTTTGTGGCAACAAATGGACAAAAAATAAATTCCCCACAACCAGTATGGTGTAAGGAATTGGAGCCCCCACACACACTTCTTTTCATTTAATTACAACTATTACAATTACATCACCCTTTAATGCATCCTTATCTGAGGCATGTTGAAACTCTATACAAGAAGTGCATCACGGATTGAAGTACGTAGAAAACAAAATATTCTTGCTGTTTTCCAGATAGCTTAGAATTAATTGAAAATCTGTGCAGTTATTTTTTGGCTATTTTCAGCAGCAAAATAATTTGAGATTTTTCTTCTGTGACAAGGCAGCAGCAAATCAATTCTGATCAGTAGATTTACCTGCTTGCTCAGGAGGGTACCATAAACCCTCATGATTTAAGAGCACTATCTGCTATCGTGCATGTGTGAGAAATCCAGCTGAATCTCCAAGGTCCGTTATGCTGAAAATTTTTCTGTGCTGATCACTCATCTCAAGATTCAGGACATATCTTATCCCTCTGTTAACAATATGATTTTATGGTGACAAATCCAAGATGAATTAAAACTTGCTTGCACTCACTGGAACCAAAGTCTGCTGCCGTTTATAACTGATTGAGTTCAGAATGATTTTTGGAAATCTTCCATATGTGTCAACAGAAGCATAATTTTTTTCAAAGGAAGTTCAGACTGAGCCAGAGACCAAGGGAGGGCTTTGGGAACTTAGATCCTTATCATGTGCTATTCAACCACAGCTCTGTAGCATGTCCTTAAAAACACAAATATGCAAAAAGGAGACTGAGGTCCATTCGTGTCTGTTCTGCTGTCTCAGAAGAATAACTCTGTGGAGCTGACAGGATTGTGTTTGATCTTGCTCAGTGAAAGTGTGGAATGATATTGCCTGACAATAAATTGCTTGGAGCAAAAAATTGCATACAATTGCTTGGAGAAGGTAAAATTCAATGCCATATGAGGTGATCAGGAGAAGGTTTGGAAATAAGAGTGGGGAAAGACACAAAACTATTAGCCTTGATAGAAATGAAAGGAGTGAAGGAAGGAGGAAGAATAATGGGAAGATGGGGAGAAAAGGGAGCTGAGAAAATCAAGATGTTGGAACTTAATAGGAGAGACAAAAGCAGAGACTGTGTGATATGTGAATGAGGATGATCTTAAAGGGGACTTTCAGCAAATACAAGGTAAAAAGCAAGTCTAGGAAAAGGATGTGGCTGCCATCACAATAATATATAGTCATTTAGATAACCTTTCATTTTGAAAAGTTAATTTATTTTTAACTGTTTACTTGGAAGTCTACAAATGCCTTACTATTCTATGTGTTGTGTTTTTTTCTTTATTTTTTTTCTTAAATGCTTCCCTTGGGCTGGAGTGTGTATTCAAGATATTTTCAGAGCTTCCCATCTGTTTACTGAACAAATTTCACTTGAAACTTAGAAGTAAAAGATAATTAGCATTAATATTATTATGTGTGCATTCTGTCTGCACCCTTTCCATATGCAGTGAGTAAGCTATTGCAGAGAAGGAGGCCTGGCTAAGACTGCAAATTCAGACTGTGAACATATGCATACAGATGAGCAAACATATACAGTTACTTAAATATACACATAGGAAAATCATATATACTCACTAATATACTCCTGTATATTCCTCAATTTATAAGGAAATGGATAGAATATGAACACATAAAGAGAAAAATAATGATTATTTTTGTCCCTGAGCTACTCAAGTGGGAGTATCTGTTTGCAGGGGGACAAGTAACTGGCCATAAACAGCTTTTACCAGGCAGTTTAACTGAGTTTAAGCTCCCCCGTGAACTTACAGTAGCCCAGAGATGTTTTGGCTACATAGAAATTGGCTGGATACAGTGAGTGAGATTTTCTTGTCTACCAAAGACAAGTTACTAGCTTTTTACTATTCAGTGATTATTTCACACTGAGATAACTTGGTTGGTTGGTTAGTCTGGGTTCCTGCACCTTTCTTGACATCAGTCCTGTGGAAAATGTGTAGAATGGGGCAGATCTCTGTTCTGTGTAGGGCTTCCATTGACTTCATTGACATTTCAGAGGACAAGTTTTGGGCTAGTAGCTGACTAAGGTTTATTTGTACATCCAATATGCTTTTGTCATTTGTTCCTTAATTAACCTATCTCCATGGTTATAAGAGTTTTGACTACCTCTGAGCAGATTTAGATTATAAAGAAGGCTCACCAAAGAGAAACAAAACAACAAAAAGGAGCTATTTTGCTGGATCAAAAGGCAAAAAAACGCCTTTGAAGAGAAGGAATCTGCGCTGATAGCAAATGAATGAGTACACCGGCAGTATGAAATAGATCTCAATTTTCTTTCACCTGAGTTGTTATAATCATGTAATCTGGTGAGCTAAGGTCAAGGGATCTGTCTATAAGAATCAGTGTTCCAGGAGATTGGAGCCTCAGTGTTACTTGTTGACACTGTGACAGAGAAATGGATGAGACTGTCATGAAGATAAAAAAGATCTTAACCTGAAGAGGCAAGGCATAAAAAAAATAAGAAATCTAAAATCAGAACTGAAGGAAAGAAAGAAATTTGAAGACAAATAATAAATATTTTATTCCAGGCATGAGTATGCTGTCACAATGACATGGAAGTCAAGGTTCTCGGCTTTTGAGTCAGGTTTATTGTACACAGTATGAAGAAAACATCAGTTGGAGAAGTGATCTCAAAGAGATCCAGAGGGTCCTGAAAACAGCCTCTCCGTTTCCTCTGATGCAGCAATTAGGGAATGTGGTATGGTACTTTCAAGATAGAGAGTAATTAAGAATGTATATTTGAGATGTGAACAATTTTTTTTGTAAGTTGCTGTGGGCGCTGAATTTTTATGTAGGTTCAAAAGCTGAATTAATAGTTCTGTGAAAGACAAAACCTTCAAGAACGTCTAACAGTAAAAACAGGTAGATGAAGCAGTCACAAGCAGAAATTTTTAAAGTTTGTCAGAGCGCAGTATTGATATGTCTTGGTACTGACTTAATGTTCTTCCACATGTATTTACTGCTGGCTGCATTTGGAGACCTCCATGTTACTGAATTGTATGCATCTGTAAATAAGACCATTATGCTGTTGTAACAACATTGAACCTTCCACTCTCTGTGTGAAAGGCAAACATATAAACAGACAGATGGGCAGATATGCTTTTTAGGCATTTTTATCTTGTCTAAGAAATTAATACCTGAGGTACTCCTTAATCCTCAAAGACTGTTCAGAAAGTAAGAAGGTGTCTATCAATCATTTAATAAAATGATATGTTTTTCATTTTCATTAACATTGATTGTCAAGATTGTCAACAGTGTTCAGTCAGAGTGCTCTGTAAAGATTTATAAGCCATTACTGCAAAATGAAAGAGAAAAATCCCAAACCTCAAACAGAACTTCAGTGAAATAAGAGATATTTTCTCTATGATAGCTGAAATGTGGAAAAAAACTTAAAAAAAAAAATATCCCTTTTGCCCTTACTGCTCTCCTCAAAAACTTTGAAGCTGCCCATAAATGAGTAGGAACCAAAATGGTATCAATTACGTTAATTTCATTAGCAAAGGATCAAGGTCACAACAACAGCAATTACCTGCAATTTCCCATTCCTGCAATTATATTATTATGAAAATGAACACTTGCTAACTACAGTAAAGCTTTCAGGGGCACTAAAGTGAATTCTTTTTCATTTCAGCATGTTTGCTAATTGTGTCAGGACTTTAGCGTTATGTGATTACCATCGCTTTGGTCTCATCAGAACAAAAAAACAGTAGGTTGGTAGTGCTTGATTCTTCTAGGCCTTATCTACACATAAATTTCATACCAGTGTACCTATTTAGATTAGGAGTACTGTATTTTACTGAAATATTTATATCACCACAAATCCTAGTAGAATAAACCTTGTGGGAATGAACTGTATTAGCATAGATGTGCTTAAACCAATATAATTGGGTCCAAAATAGACAGTTTTACAGTATTGCAGAACTGTATAACAAGATAGGAAAAATATCCCATTTCAGATCCACCTGTGTTGGTGGAAGAAATTACTGCATCTTGCTGCTAGTCACTGGGATCAGCGAGCAAAGTATATTTCATGGGAGTCTCCTGAATTGCTTCAGGCAAAATCAGGTAGTGCATGTCAGTACAAGACTATACAATAAGTGGCCTGGCTGATTTTGCCTGAGATAGGCTAGGGGGTGCCCATGCAGGCTCTGCTGCCTGCTCAGTGGGGGCGAGAGCTTCCACACAGGGGCACTTGAAGGTTGCTGGAAACACCTGCCTCTTAGGCAAGGATGAATTTGTCCTTATCCTTACAGCTGTGTGGCACTGCAGTGTAGATAAAGCTTTACCCACACTGGTTTATGCTCACAGACACACAGATTCAGCTGAATCTCCCACTACGGACAGGCATGGTCTGGAAACCTGTTCAAAACACTTTCCAATTTTATCTGACAGCAAAATACTTCTGCTACTATCAAAATAGTTTAAAGTAGACTATTCCAGAGTTTTACTCTTCTACTGGCTAGAAACGTTCTTGCTTTTGTTTTATTCAAGCCAAATAAGTCAGAATCATAAGCTCTGGTCTCCAGCCATCTCTTCCTTCTCCTAGTCTTTCCTGAGTTGCTACAGATTGAGCTTGTCTTCCTTTAAATTCAGCATCCAGAACTGCATTTAATAAATGTGATTCTTGATGCTTTTACTGCGTAAAATTTCTGTGAATTCTGGAAATACTTGTCCTAAAGCAGTCTTGATAGCTTTTACTTTTATTATGGCTGAATCATTTTAGTGTCTCATTGTCACTCAATTATCTATAGACAAACGCATTTCTAGCGTATAGCAGAAAGTATATAGCAGAAATCCTTTATTTTGTTTGTACATGCATGACTTTGTACTGTCCTTTTATCTCATACTTGGGTCCCATAGGGCTTTCAGTTCTTCTTTTGCAATATTCCAATTTTTCTCTCTATTGACATTATCTCCCAAGCAGTGCTGGCAGTGAATTTCATTAGCACATTTTTTGTTCTAATATCATTAATGAGAATATTCTTTTAAAACTGTTAGGACTTATACTTGTCCCTTTTCTCCAGAATGATTGCTTGTTATCTCTTCATTAGATAGTTTTGAGGGGAACCATGTTCTTTAGCTTAAATTTGGGCAATCTATTGTGATATTACAAACGCTGCTCCAAAAGTAGTGCTCATATTTTATTATGTTGGCCCACAATATCAGAGGTGGATGTGAGTGGTATGGCACTAGAGACTGAATCTTCTCAACAATATTCCTTTACATTACGTTGCTGTGCAACAGATGGCAGCAGAGGGATAGTCTGACAAAATGGTATGAATGAAGCAAAGGTGTGGAAATAAATTTCTTCATGTAGAAAAAATTGGACACATTGACATTCATCGACACTTGCTGAATGTTTACAGAGACCAAAGAGTGGATGTGAGCACAGTGAGGCAGTGGGCGGTGTATTTCAAAATTGGCGACAGTGACATAAAAGAGAAGCTGCATTCCTTGTGGCCATGCACAGCTGTCACACCATGAAATGATGAGTGTTTTGATCAGCTCATCTGCAGAAATCGACAAATTATGACAAGGGAACTGTGTACAGAGCTGAATATCAGCTTCAATGAGTTGGAAACAACGGTGGCAGCATTGGAATATCATATTGTGCCAGGTGGGTCCCATGAATGCACACACAGGAACAGAAAGAACACTGTATACAATTTTGTCATGACCTTTTGAACAAATACAAGGCTGAAAGTAACAGTTTCATAGATCACATCATTACTGGTGATGAAATGTGGTGTTACCACTACAGGCTGGAATTAAAATAGCAGTCTATGGAGGGGCGACATGCGAGTTCCCCATCAAAGAAAAAGTTCAAGACACAGCCCTCAGTGGGTAAAATGATGTGCACTGCCTTTTCTGGATTTGCTGGAACTGGGACCAAATCGTCAACTCTGATCACTACATTGCGACGCTGACTAAACTGAAGGCTCAAACTTCCAGAGTTGGGCCAGAGAAGAAGACACCCTTTCTCTTGCAACACAATAACCCCAGGCCTCAAATCTGGGGTTGAAGACCATGGAGTACATTGCCAAACTTGACTGGACTGTTCTACTCAGTCATCTGCGACAACGTACTAAGGCTTCCCTTCCGTCCACACCTCTGCGTGCAGGGGCATTTCGGCGCTACATACCATGTATGTGTACTGTATGCCCCTGCACACAGAGGAGCGGATGGAAGGGAAGCCTTAGTACGTTGTCGCAGATGACACTACTCCACCCACCATGTTGTCTGGATTTGATGCCATCTGACTTTCATCTGTTTGGGCTGATGAAAGATAGATAGCATGACAAGCATTTTCCTTGCACTGATGCCATCTTAACAGCTGTGAAACAGTGCATCATCTCTGCTGGTGCAGATTGTTATGGGTTCACCACGCAGGCTGGTGAAATTGCATAGCTAATGATGGTGACAACTATAGCTGAGATTTGCTCTATGAAATAGCGCCTTATGCTCTTTGTATCAGTTGTAGTTTCCAAGGAAATAAATTATATCCTGGGGAACCCAAGTAGTTTACACTAACTAAAAGGGGATTAATACTAAGATAAGACTAACAAAAAGAACTGAATTGTTTCAAATAGTGTGTCCTGTGATTGTAGTGCCACTAAACACATAAAATGGATTTGATCCCAGATAATTTGTGTATTACCTTTGATACTTAATGACATCTAAATGTTGAGTTACAACTCTTCTGTACTATATTAGCGAAGTGTATATGTTATTTTTTTTCTTTTTTCCCCATTAGTTTTTTTCATATCATTAGATGTTTTCTTTTGAAAAGAGATAGGAAAGATATGGGAAAAGATATTATGATGTTGCTTTTAATTAACATGGCAGCACACCATTAGAGAATTTTTCAGTTACTGAGTTAGTGAGGTTACAGGCATAAGAAAGATTTTAGAAAAATATAAATCTGCCCACAGATTCCAATTATTTTTACATTTGTAATTAGTGGACAGATAGATCATCCATTCGAGAAGTGGAATGATATTCATCATGGCCTACTTTTGTCAACATCAACAACAGCTAAAGCCCTGTCTCTACAGGAGAAAAGTAAAAACTTGCCTTTGCAACTTTTTACATGCTTTGTTACATCAAAATAGTGAACTATAAAAATCCTAGCTGAAGGAAGGAACTGTAGTTTCTTACATTGATATAGCTGCTCAAAGTCTACTAAAAGTAAAAGGCACCTATGTTTTGTTTCCAATTGGCTTCTATATCAAGATAATTATCTCAATGCTAGAAACACATCTTTATTGCAGGAAAGATGAACCCCAAGAGGGGCTGAACGGTTTAAGAGGTTTTTAAAGTGTGGTTGCAAGTCAAAATCTCATCATTCTTCAAAACTACCTTCCAGTGAAACTGTCAGAGGGTAGGCTATGACTCATGGCAGCACTACCTTTGGTTATGGAAGAAGAGAATAGTTTCAGTCTATGTACAATGACTGGAGTCAGTTTATACCCCACTTGGAATTTGCTCGATAGAAAGGTTTCCAAATGCAATTGATAAAAGTCTTTGCACAAGAACTAAGCAATTGATAATGATCGCTTGTTTGTCTATGGCAATTTTCATCTGAAATCTCCTTTTTCTGTCTGTCTGCAGACACTATCTCTCAGTTCTCTTTGACGCACAGTATTTTAGCACTTAAGAACCCGGGGAATGGTTAGTTAGGTAGACCTAATTAATGCTTTTTTTTTTTTTAAATATATAGAATAGGTACAAAACCCCTTACTTTGTAATTAATAATTTGCTCAAGAATTTTAGACATTCTGACTTTCCTGTGAGGTAGCTTAGTTGAAGTTAATACTGTAAACTTTCCACCAAGGCTCGCCTCAGAGAGGAAAATTTACTTTAACCATAGTGGAAAGCTTATTAAGTATAAGCCAGTTTGGATTTCCCATTATCAAATTAATTCAAAAATTTTAATTTAGCTGACAAGAACCACATTTTAAGAATTACACAATCTTCATAAATATTAATACTACAGCTGTAAGCGGATATGGGTACCATGTGGATTTGTGGCTGGGAGGAAATCCCTCCATTATAAGAAAATTCAAATCAGAGCATCATTTTGGTAATGAATTGTGTTATAAATGCTAACACAATAAAAATCACATTTAAATCCTTAAAAATCCTGTAATTTTCACCTTCATCTTGCACACACAACTTAAGGGAAATAGTCTTGTGCCAAATACATGGAAAAATACAATAATCCTGCGATTAACTGTATGCCAAATTACCTTCGTACTGGCCCTGCACAACCATCTGTGGTGACTTCATGTTTGGCTTTTACTATCACTGTGCATAAACTATATCAGAAATCTTTAACACTTTTCAATTCTGGATTTGTTAAAGGAGACATAGACTCATTTTCTTCATTGTAGTAACCTGAAAGCTAAAAACCAGTAAACAAATATTGCCTTCAGTAAGCTCTGCTGTGAAATAAAACACAGTCTTTGTTGTAGCTTAAAAGATATTTTTAAGGACATTTTTTGCTGGTATTGATAGTATGAAAGTTAAATAGAAATGATGTGCTACACTGAAAGGTGTTAATGGTTAATGCCTGGGCTGCTGATTTATAAGCATTCAGACCTTGGTGGAAGATTCTGCTCAGATTAAAGCATTCTTCTTGTTCTGGCATCTAAAGTTTCAAGGTTTCTTTGTGTTGTAAAGAAACCGAGCAGAAGGTGAATAGTCACCTTTCTTTTAAAGGACATGGTGTTTCAAAGGGAGGTGCTGAGAACTAAAGCTGAAAGCTTGAAGCTGAAAGGCAGTACCAAGCATGTTAGACCAGTCTGAAATCAGAGAGAGAAGGGAAGTAATGCCCAAAATGGCATAAAGGTCCTTGGCCAGGCTGGTGCTATGTGGCCCTGCTGCACTCCTTTCTGCTTTCTCTTCTGCACATGGGAATGGGTTAGTACACAGAAAAGAGCTATAATCAAACACCTAGCTGAGTGACACTGATTTCAGTTGGATAGCAAATCTAAAGGCTAGGCAGCTTTCTGACTCCTAGCAAAGAAACAGTTTAAAGTCTGGAGAGGCAAAAGCACTCACAGGGTTTTCCAAATTACATCATATAATTTGCTAATCTATAAACAAAATATTGATGTATTAAAACAGTAGCCCGAATGAGGGGACAATGTTAGAAAGGGTATAAAGAAGTTTTCAAATTTGTTAGAATATAATTGCTATTTTACACATTACATAAGTGAAACTGTAAAAGTAATCTGGCTCAAAAACACAAACACACAATCAGGCTCTGTGCTATAGGTAGAAGGATCGCATGCAGACATTCCTCTTGTCCCCTGTAATTTATTGCTAGCTAGGTAACACATCGCACACTGGCATCCTTTCTTATATCTTTAAAGGCCATCTACCCCCAGCACTGCTGCTGATAAAGTCACATCAGTAAAAATGAAAAAAGGAGGGGGTAAAAAGAGACGTCAGCACGCATGATGAGTATATTTGGATAAATAACCCTTTTAGGTTGGAAGGATTTTTTCCTGCAATGTCGAGTTATCATTGTTTTCAGTTTGCAACACTAATCAACACTAGATAGACAGGAAATCAAACTGCTTAGTGCTCACGGGGTAAACATGAGGATTTGTATCAAACTGCAGCACTTACTTCCTAGCTAAGCCAGATTGTCCCCCTTGAGCTATTTTCAAAAAGCATCAGCAAGAAGGAGGTTATGTAAAAAGGCCTTAAACCATATGTTACCAGGTTGTACCCACTTACATCAAATACATTAAGACTGATTGTAGATGTCTGTACGCTGTGTACAACACTTGCATGAAATGAATTTTTACCAAATAGGGCAGGATAACCTGTCACTACCTACTAATGACAAAAGCTGATATATAATGTATGCTGCCTTTGCATTTTGCTAATTGAATTACTGGGAAAAAAATACCTGTACGTAAAACAGACACCTTCGTGCTATGGGAGGACAATAGTTCAGTGGATTTTTCTCAAATATATTCAGTAGACTGCATACAAAGAAATGAAAAAACTAATTTCCAGGATTAAATATTAGTCCAAATGACAAAGTCAGTGCTTAGCAGGGCAAGCAAGGACAAGGTTGTGCAATGGTGAAGGTCAAACTATCTGCTATTTATTTCCTCTTGATAGTTAATATAAGACATTAGCTAAGAGTGATGGTTTCTGTTTTGGCTGTAATCACCAATGATCCATTTGAAACGGACATAGTTTATTCATATTACTGGTAAATATTCTATAGTATTCAGCCAAGCCATGTTTACTTGTTTAACTCCCATGTTATTCTGAGCATCCTTATTTCTGCCCTATGTCATTGAATTTTCAGCAGTGCTTTATGTTATTTTTCTAAAGTTTCAGTTGATATTTTTTTAAATAATTATTTGAGTTTGATTTTTTTTTTCCCTAATCTGTTCTAACAGGAAACACTAACTTCCTAACCCTAACTTCCACAGCTATTTTGGGACAAAATAGTGCCAAATTATATGCGTAGCACAGGTTGCCATGACACAAAGGCAATCCATTCCTGAGGTACCACTTTTGTTTCTATGAGCTTGCAGGCAGAGAGAGAAAGTGAGCTGCTTTCCTCTGCCTTTTTTTTGAAATTTCTCTCTCTGCATGTTATTCACTTTAGAGTGCTGTCCTTCAAGTGAGCTGTATTTATTGCCTGTACATATTTCAAAACTTGCAGTGTATTATAGGCCTCAGAGCGTGTGTGAAACAAAGCATCTTTGGTTTCATTTGGAGCAAATCCATTCAGTTCAATTTGCATTAAGTTTGTGATTGCATTAGTGTGTTGAAATGGTGTGTGTTTTGCAGCTTGTACATTATGCAGTAGTACCTGTAAGGTCAATGAATGTCTGCTTAGCCGCTCTGAGCAGAACACCTTTTGGCCTTCATTTCAGACAGATATGTGGTCTCAATTAATTAAAATGTAGCATCTTTGTCTAGCCAATGAGCTAATTAGGTAATGGTATAATTAAAGGGTGGACATTGCATTATTCATCATAAAAATAATTGAATCGTATTAAACGGGAGATAAAATAAATCGTAAATTGGATTAAAGGGAAAAAGCATGGGGTTATTATATTTAGGCTAGATTCTGACGCATTTTATATGTAACCTCCATCTGCAGACAGTCAGTCCTACACAGGCTTCAGAAAGGCTGATGGTGAAAAGAAAAAAAACAGGCAATATGAGGCTGGGTATATTGCATACAGTTAGATGCAGAGGTATCTGATATCCTTGAAATCCATTTGTGTTGTCTGGATTGAACTTGAAACCACTCCTAAAACCCACCAAAAGAACAGAGTGCTGTTGGCACAAAGCCTTTCCTACACCTCTCAAAAAATCACGCCTGCTGTTAAAAGTGGGAAAAAAAGAACAATAGAAGATACATTCATTTTCCAAAAGGAAATGAGAGTCGTAAGAGAAGTAAAATATAGACTTGTAGGAATTACTGTGTTTGAAATTGAGTTTCATTTTAGTTTTGGGTTTTGTGTTTTATTCAAATGAAGACTACTTACAAGATTGTATTTTCTAGCAGGTTTTGCAATGAAAGTTAAATCTTTTTCAGAGGTGAAGAGAGGAAGCTTTTTCACTGGAATTGGTAGCTGTCGTGCACCAAGCTAGTAAAACACACAGTACTGCTCAATGTTACCAACTGTGTCACAGTTTTGCTGTGGGAAGTAATATGAACACGACGTGAAAATTCCTGTCTGACATGAACTGGCCTTCCAGCCTCTGGACTTACGTTTGGAGACAGTTTTAATGGGATTCAGTGGTGATTAGCAAAATGTTTTTAATTGGCTGTTCAGCTGAGACATTCATACCTCCCTGGAATATAAGGATGTTCTTTGAGAGGGTTTCTCAAATGTGGAATTAATTCTGATGCTTAACTGAGTATAACCTGGAGCTTCTGATGATCAGTGCATGAGGCCAACTATTTCTGCTAATGCTTTCATGAGATGGCTTGAGTTCAGGCTGATTTAAGATGGAAACTGTAGCAGGAGGGAGAAAAGCCTCGTGGGAAAGAGATGATGCTTTTTGAGTCATTTATCTCATCAAAGTAAAATCCGCCTGTCTATCATTCTAGAGCCTGGGAAAGACAATCATGAACGGGAATATGCTAGTTTTGGGTCTGTCACAGAATGAAAAGCTGGAAAGATGCTTGTTAACAGGACTAAAGATGATTCTACACGTGGCGCAAAAACTCTCGGTAAGAAAAGAAAGGCCAAATGTATGTAAAATGTGTCGACTTTAACAACAGCATAGAAGGTAGCATTTACATTCTGGAATGCATCAAAGATAATTTCCTGAGCCATATAATAGACAACTCGACTAGGGGGGATGCAGTGCTGGACCTGTTGCTCACCAACGTGGGTGAACTGACTAGTGACAACAGGATTGGAGGCTTCCTGGGCTCCAGCAATCATACAGTGGTGGAGTTAATGCCTGTGGGATACTGAACAGAAAAAGAGTAAAATCAGAATGCTAAATTTTAGGAAAGCCAAATTTCAGCTCTTCAAGGAGTTAGTCAACAAACCCCCTTGGGAATCTGTCCTCAGGGACAAGGGAGTGGAGCAGAGCTGGCAGATCTGTAAGGAATCTTTCCTTAGGCCACAAGAGATCTCCATCTCCTGGTATAGCAAGTCAGAAAAGAAAGGCAAGACATAATGTCTGAAATGGGACCTGCTGGTCAAACTGGAAAGCAAGAAGAAAATGAACAGACAGTGGAAGCAGGACCAGGTGCCCTGTAAAGGATATAGGGCTGCTGCTAGGCTGTGTATGGATGGAGTCAGGAAGGCCAAGGCCCAACTGGAAATGGAATTGACAAGAGGTGCAAAGAAGAACAAGAAAGTCTTCTAAAGGTACATCAATCAGAAAAGGAAAGTCCAGGAGGGCGTACCCCTCCTAGTGAGCATTATATACAGGCTAGTAGCAACAGACAAGAAGAAGGCTGAGGTACTCAACAATTTTTTGCCTCAGACTTCACTAGCAACAGCTCTTCATACACCCTGTGAGTGAATGGGTGAGAAGGTGGGGACTGGGGGGATCAATGTCCCTCTCACTACAAGTGAAGATCAGGCTCGAGACCACCTGAGGAACCTGAACATCTGTTAGTCTGTGGATCCCATAAATATGCATCCCAGAGTCCTGAGGGAACTGGCTGATGTAGTTACCAAGCAACTCTCAATATTTGTCTTTCTTATTCTATGATATATATTTGACAGTTGCTATTGTACCTGTTGTTTTGGAAATAGACCCTACATGCAAAGGAACTATACAATAATGAGAACCCTGCTTCCCTGACATAAAGTAAGTTGCATAAATCCTGTCTGAAATCAACATGCACTCAACATTTCTTTTCCTATAGTAGGTGACTTTTCATACAATAATCTTCTTTAATGGCCAGATGTGGTTGTAACTTATCTTGCAGAATGACAGGTAAATTTTACAGTAAAAAAATCAATTTCCTTCATTCAGTATTTTTAAAATAAGTTTGAGCATCATATATCTTTAGCAAGAAATGTTCTTAGCTACTGCGATTAACATGCAAAGCTGTTTCTTAACAGTATTCACTCCTATTTTAAAAATGACACCAAGAGCTTAAAGGCCCTTGTTCTTAATTTTTAAACCCACTAATTTCATTGTGTCTGACACAAAGCAGAACATCTTTGCCATAATTACTGTATAAGTTATTTTTTTTCCACAAAGTTGTAATTTTCCTAAAATAAGCTGGACTGCTTCAATTATGTAAATCAAATATCTAGAGAATATAATGACTGCACTGCAGAAACACAATAGAACTTAACAGGAAGCTAGCAGAGAGGGAGAGAGTGATGGGGAAGGCAAAAGCCCAAATGAGGCTTTTTTTTTCAATTAGAACTGCAGCAAATTCTCTGCCCTGCTGGTAAACTGGCTACTACAGCTCCTTGCTCTGCCAGGTTTGCTCTTCCTTTGGTGCCAGAGTGCGACCATTAAGATTGGCAGGAAGTATAGGCTAAAATGAAAGCTAGTGTGCAGAGACCAGGGGTGGCTGAGAAAAACCTATGGTTTTCTTCTGTTATTGTTATTTAGTGTGTACTTGTATTCAAGTAAACATACAGACAGTTGTGCCTAAAATAGACAAAGAACTTCTGATCCGAAATTTCATGTGACACAGTTCAAGCAACAAGAGGTGAAATAATAACTAGGGGATAGAAAAGGCCACAGTAATGGCTAAGAGTGTGCAAATACTCAGCGTTGGCAACATGTGTCAAGTGGCTAGGTCTAGATGGCCTTAGTTATGAAAGTCTTGAGAACAACTGTCTCTTTCATGCATACTCCTCCTACGTGACTTCTCCTACAAATTCCAATCTTTACTAATTCAAGACCTTCTCAGTGACTTAAATCACATTGTTTGTTCTTGGGATGTATCTATTTTTAAGCTTTTGCTCCAGATAGAATAATCAAACTGAACACCAGCTACATAAACATGAAGTAACAGCACTGATGCACACGATGAAGTCACTGCTGCTTTGTTTTCAATCCTAATCTTTTTATTTAAAAATATTATTATTATTATTATTATTATTAGCAGGTAACACATTCAGCAGAGACTTTGTCACTATTCTCTCTTCACTGATTCTTTTTTTTCTAAATAGTCTTAGCTAATGTAGAAAGTATTCAAATGCAAGATGCATTCTGCCAATCCTTTCTGAAATGTTTCTTTTTCTATTGATTGATGCTGACTTTTGATGTGGCATAGAGGTTGATTATGTTATCTTGACCATTTACTTTGCTTGATTAGAGTTCACCTGAAGTTCTCTCAGTTTTGGTAGTTCTTGGTTAAAATAAGTGTAGAAAAATATTGTGTATGCTAAACATTGTTGTAGTGTGAAAACTTAGACATTCCATTGTTGAAAATCAATCATGTTACTATAATTATAACAATTTTTCTGTGTCATACTGAAACTTTACTTTTCATTCTCAAACTATTTGGTTTTGTGATTTCAAAGCAGAAGGTATCTGATTCGATTTAGCACTCTAACCTTGGTGATTTTTATGTTGAAATCACTCCATGTCTTACAAAGAACTTTGTCAGTATACAGTGAATTCCAAATAAATTCTATTACTTGATTTACTTGTAGCCACTTTTTTGTTGCTGTTGTTGTTGACATACTCACCTAAGTAATTTATAGCTTTGCCTTTAGCTAACATTTCAACTAACTAAAATGGAGTAATTTAATTGCTTTCTGCTCTGTAGCTTCCCCCACCACTCCTATTTCCCTTTGAGCACATTGTGTAAATATCCCTGTATTCTAATGTAGATTCTGACTGATTCTTACAATTTTGCATATCTGGATAACTGTTTCCTCAAGCTTAGATTCCTTTAGCTCCCAATCCTAAGATTCTGTTATTTTCTAAGTCTTTTCTCCTGTAGTGATGCTTTTGTCCCGGTCTCTGACATTATCGAGACAGAAGATCTTCAAAGCAACTATGTCCCAAAATACGATTAAGTGAAATCAGCCCTGACCACCACCAGAATGGTTTTCTTCTTCTTGGTCTAGCAATCCTACTTTTGCTAATTTTTGCTATTACTTTTGTCACATAATCACATAATCCTAATTAAATCATTCTGGTTATTTATTTTTAATACCACTGCTTCTCTAATAACCACTTGCAAAACAATTCTGTTATTTATTAAGGCAAAAAGTACTTTCACTCTGGCCAAAACAGCCAAAGAAAGACAGCACTATGCTTCTCACATGGAGATGCAGTACCTAAGTCTGGATTAACAGCTGTTCCATACAAAAGCAAATATTTTGTGGGCAAAGAACAGTGAGCTGGCATTATTTGCCTTAGACATGCTTGTGGGTCAATTGTGTTCCACTTGATCTGTTTTTGGATGAAACTTTTAGATGTTTTGACTTGAAACATTCCTTGCACATTCCCTTACCTTGGCTGAAATACTGGATTGCTTACCACACCTACTGAGATCAAGCACCTTTATGTAATTTTTGTTTCTAGCAACACAGTGGAGAATAAGCATCAGAATTTGTTTCTAATTGCTGACAAATAGTCATCATTCTTACCATTGTAAGCCATTTCAGGTTGGTGGCAGATCAGTTTTATGGAGATTGAAATGGAAGGCATAACTGAGGTTGTACATAACATAAGCCTGAAAGAAAGAAAATGAGTAAGGTTAACAAGTTAGATATAACAAATACTTACGCTTTAAACACATACTAGTAGCCATGAAGCACTCTCTAAAGTTGTGGAGAGAACAGCATTAATGTATATCACCGAATCACAGAATTGGTTGGAAGGGACCTCTAGAGATCACCAAGTACAACCCCCCAGCCAAAGCAGGCTCCCTACAGCAGGTTTTGCACAGGTAGGCATCCACGTGGGTCTCGAACGTCTCCAGAGGAGACTCCACAACCTCTCTGAGCAGCCTGTTCCAGTGCTCCATCACCCTTACCGTGAAGAACTTCGTTATGGGTGCAGAACTTCCTATGCTCAAGTTTATGGCCTTTTCCCCTTGTCCAGTCCCCACAGACAGCTGAAAAGATGTTGGCCATGTCTCTTTGACTCCCACACTTAAGATATTTATAAACATTAAAAAGATCCCAAAATATAATTGTATGTTTATTCATTTTACTTTTATGTTGTCCAAAGGTGTTAAGTTATTGACATGTTACTGTCGCTTGCTAATCCACAGCACATTTTCCAGGGTTTGCTTCCAAGATGACATGATTTTATCACTAGTTTAAAACTGTACAAGAAAGTGTTTTGGGGAAATGCATTAGTAATAACCCAAACACATAAAGGAAAACTAGTGATGTTTATAATGGCACTCAGCAGAATGTTTTGCAGCTATTTTTTGGGAGGAAGTGTCAACAAAGCTGAATTATTGTCATTATCCCTTAGCACAGAAAACAGTCTTTAATATCTCAGACATCTGAATTCCCAATACATAGAGGAAATATTAGCCCCAAGTTTTCTCAACATATAGTAGAATACTGCATGCACAAACCCTATCTGAAATAATAGGTATAATTCTTAAGGAAAATATAGGCTGAGTTTTGCCTTTACTATTGCTGCAAGACAACTACTACATAAAAAAACTTCTTTCTTTGCTATCAAATGAAGCCTTGGATAACATATTATTGTCTTTGAACGCTTTTAAACTCTATCAAAACAAGACTGAGCTAAGCAGACCATAATTACTTCATTTACCACACACAGTTTCATCTGATTTGCTATGAACATCTGTAGGGGGACCTTCAATTACAGCACAGATAACAAGGTTCTACATATTAAAACTGAATCTAAGTAGCAAAGGACATTTAATAAAAATTGAGGAAAATTCACAAGAAAATGCTGTCTGCTGATTTATTTACCCTGGTATATCTTGTCTCTGCTGTCTTTTGCTACTAACCAGGCTAAAAATCATTAAAAATGTGAGGAAACATGTTTTTAAAGATCAATCTTCAATTTAAGAACGGTAAAAAAAAGAGTATGTTTTTTTAAACAATGCCATGACAGAGACGGAAGTGAATGAATCAGCAGAGTAACAGAGAAATTATGATGCAGAATTCTGGATGCTCACAACTGTAAACGGCATTGCTCATTTCAAGAAGAGCCGTGAATTACAAATAAGGAAATAATATTTCAGCTCAGAGAGAACTTGGGAAAAGATAACTCAAGTTTATTGAGCCAGGTATAAAGACAAAAGATGAGTGGAGCTGCAGCATCATTTGCAATTTTTCTTGTTATCACTTGGGAAATTATAAAAATTGAGAGTTTATGGGATTAAGTGAGCTCATAGTAGCAGTCCACTTTATGAGGAAACAGGCAAAATCTCCCAGTGGTATTTGGTGTAACTGAATGGAATTTTATGCACTGTTAAACATTGCAGAATGTATTTAGAAAGCTATGAAAGTAATTTATCCACCATAAATGACACTTTAAACATCTGTAGGTAGCTTTAGTGGTCTGCTTCTAAAACCTGAAGAGTGAGGGCTCAAAAACATTGGCCTGGGGACTGAGTAATAACACAGTGGAAAACATGTTGGACATAAAGATATATACACATATATATATAATTTCAATATGAAAATCTGAAAAGAAGATGTGGCTTAGCCTGGTCTTTTCACACTTATTCTGCCTTTTCTGCAGATTGGGCTTTTAGACATGACAGAATTATAAGGGGTTACTGCTAATCCTTCTTGTTTCTTCAAATCTGTCTGAAAGTATTCCCAAATGTTCTACCTGCAGAAATATCAAGACTGGCAGCTAGAGCAAAGTGTAAGTCACGTAATCACAATTAAGTCATCTTCCTTATTCCATTTCCACTGACAAATCAGAAAAATAATTGTTTCAAGTTTATGGTTGTACTTAAACTCTCTACATTCCCCACAATATCTTATATCTCCCATCTTCTCAGGTTTGTGGCATAATGTGATTTCTACACAATGGATTCCTAATTTGCCCCAAGGAAAAAAGCTTGAAAAGAAAATAATCTTCTGGAGAATGTTTTCCATAACATCTGCCCATGTTTCCTTTATTTTCATATATGTGCACACACAAACAAAAAGAGCTGTTTTTTGTTTTTTGGTATATGGACTTCTAATCTGGAATAAATTCAGAAAAAAGAGAATACGGTTTTATCTGGATCCTGCAGAGAGATCTTCCAAAAAAAAAACAAAAAAAAATCCAGGAAAGATAATTAGTCCATTTTACATTGTTTAAGCTTCTATCACTGCTAAATACTTATGAAAATTTGTGTTTACTGTCATAGCCTCAGGAGATGTGCATTTTGTTTCCAAGAGCATCCTGCGGGACAACTACCATCTAAGCCCATATAAGTGTCCTTCAGTGCAGTGTAAACAATGTAATGCAAGAGTTTTATTACAGAATAGCAACACTAAACTGTTGTGGTCTGAATCTTTTAAACAATTCTGAGGTTTTTCAAGGCCACATGTCACACAATGTTTAATGTTGTTTGCAATAAAATGTGGAGCCAGGGACTATCCAAACCACATTACTCCTTTCTGTATATAAAAATGCCAGTGCTTTTGAGCAGATACTACTCTCAAATGAGGTGTTTTTTAAATGTGAGTGTGGAGTCAAAAAGTTTTCTTCTAAGTAGGCGATGGTAATCTCTGAAGTCAGAAGGACCGTCCTTGTGTGGTATTATAAACACCTTCTGGTGGGACATGGCCGTGCTCCTGCAGTCAGTGCACCAGGCACATATGTGGGGCTTATTCATGGAAAGGGTGGGACACATTTTAGCATCTACACCTTCTTATTTACTTATTTTATTGGAGATCTATTTTTGAAATTTAAAGTGCTAGGTCTGTGGTTAATTTGTCCCTTTGTCTTTTATATATAACTCTGAGAAAGAAATTATAACAAAAAGGAGAAAGGAAATGTGTTTTTTTCCTTCTCCTTGAACAAGTGATTAATATGTTCATACTTCACAGAAGACCTCTCTCCTTCAGCTCACAGATGTGAACAGCTTCAGAGTCAAATGTCCCTGCCTGGAGATGCTTTATAATAGTCTGCTTACGTCTATTCTCTGCTCTACTTAACAGTCCACAAAGAACTTGAGAATCTGTGAAAGCTGTGTCCTTCTGAAGCCTCTTTCTCACTGTGGCATGGGTTCCTCTGATGCTCCAGCCCTTTACTCTGTAGCTTATGCATGGAAGATAATAAAAAATCAAGTTGCCTTTCTAGAAAAGTCATGGCTCACTGATCTCCTTAGGAACATACCCTATTCTTTCTGAGTAGATCCTTTGGCTCTGACATTTGAAGTTGTTTGAAATTCTCTGGCAGCTCAGGAGGGAGGCTGAATAGCGCGATATTTGTTCGTTTCTCATTGCCAGTCTGACAAGTGAACAGCAGTTCACCAGAGTTCAAACATCTGGCAAACAGCTCGCTGCAGATCTAAGCTGTCACACATTAATAAAGACCAATTGTTCCGTCAAGAACATGTTGAGACGTTTAAAGGAGGAGAAGAGACAAGGGGAAATGTGCTAATTAGAAGTATCTATATGGAATTGTAATGAATAATAAATGATTAATTTAACTTTCTTAAAGGTAAATCTTTGTTACAGGATCAGACAGGAACTTTGTTTATCCTAACTGAAGAGAAGAGGTGTCTGCCACCCTTAAATGACAATTATTTGCAGGATAGTTCCATTGGATACCACTGAACTCTGATGCATTTCTGCAGCTAATGGAAGGCCACATTTTCATATCAGTTCCTCTTATAGTTTTAAAATACACCAAAGTGCTTCTGAAAGAGGACAGAAATGTATCGATTCTCTTTGTTTGTGTGTTCATACTCCTGTTGATCATTATCTGTCAATGCAATATACATGCTATATTATACAGAGTATTGGTTTTAAAATATGCCATGAAAACATGAGTGGAGAAGGTAATGAGAAAATTGTTATTTATATTTCATGGACAGTTCACACATTTTCTGTCAAGGGATCTAACATTTGCACCACAACTCCACAAATACCAGTTTCTCCGCTATTTTCAAATATATGGTTCTTGTATGCATTGCAACATTAATTTTTAAAGAAAAATCCATAGCTTTTATAGAAGCAGACACAATATTCTAGCTTTTAATTCCATGTCTCTAAGCACTTCTCTCCATAATAGCTTGTAAAAGAAGAAAAATCTCCAAAAGAAATATTCTTCTGTCTTTCCTTCAAAGGGGATGAATTCAGAAACATCTTTTCATTCTGAATAATCTTGTAAAACATGCTGATCTCTTAGGAGCAATACTAGGCACAGTCCACTCAAAAATTCCCTTGAATTTTGCCCTTTGAGAATGAGGGATAGTATCTCTTACCCAGAGTGTGCTTGTACAGGAGGGAGAAGAGCTTGTTTTTCCTGCTTCTGTGGAAAGGATGTGAGAAGCAGAGGAATGGCTGCAGCTGCTGTGTGGGCAACCCTAATGCTCACCCAACAGGTCCCAAGACACATCTTGTCAGAAGTAGCTCCTGGCAGGGATCTGGCAAGGGACAATGGGATCAGGATCATTTTGCAGCCTGTTGGGCTGGGTGAATGCCTATGGTTCTGCACAAAGAGCTAGTATTGGTGTTGTGCAACTAGAAACAACTCTTACTCAATATGGCTGAACAATTGGAAGATTTATTGCAGAAAACGAATGCCTTTTGGAAACCAGAAATGCACAATATATCTCTAATCCTTTGGATCGTGATCTGAAACTCTGGTTTGTAGCAGCTGACAGGAATTAACATTTTGACAGTTAATGGTATATCTGCAAGCAGTTTTGTTAGGAACAATTTGCTCATCTTACAAGTATCATCACAAGTCAGTGATACAGTCATGTAGAAAAGGCTAATAAAAGTGCATTAATGAATGACTTAGAAATTTATTAAGAAGCATAATATGGAAACTTACAGAGAATGGCTTAGCTTAGAGGGGACCTCAAAGATGATCTAGTTCCAATCCCCCTGCTGTGGGTAGGGTTGCCATCACCACATCAGGCTGCTCAGGGCACCATCCAACCCAGACATGAACACTTTCAGGGATGGGGCATCCACAGCTCCTCTAGGCAGCTGTGCCAGGGCCTCACTGCCCTTCCAGTTTGTATTAGTGCTGATAATACAGATGTTCTCTTAAATATCATTTCCAAAGATTATTTAAAATTGTAGTTTAATATAAATATGCAGAGTAACTTTTACAATATTTCTGTTCATTTGAATATATTTTTCTTGGTGTCATTAATCTGAGCCATGCCATTCTGCCTTATGAGTGTTTTTAAAATCCTTATCCAGATTCCTTTAGGCTCTGCGAGTCATAAGCCTCCCAGGTGACACCTTCTGAGAATGCATTTCTACAACTAGCAGTAGCAGGCTATGCTTGTGAAACAGGGACAATTTTTTTTTTTTTTTTTTTGGCACAATATGAGAAAAAAATTAGGAACTCTTCATATTATTTCATATAATATTTTTACCTATAAAATTCCAAGTCATTGTTCCTCAGTTAAAAATGATTACTAGATTAAGAAATAATGTCATTGATAGGTCTGACATGCTGAAATATTTTCTTTTGTAGTGTCCTTGAGTATACATCATCAGGATGCACTGATGAAAGCAAGCAATTCACAAGAGAGTAAATAACCATCAGGATTACTAGTTTTTGGGCAGGCAAAACCATATTTTCATGCTCTCCTGTAATGAGCTGTTCAAGGACTAGTTTATCCTTAGACGATCATAATTATTCCTCCTGTCTTATGAGACTCTGTGCCTCATGCTACACAACAGCTCACAGAATCATATAATTGTAAGGGCAGTACAAACATAAGGAATCTGCCTTTTAAACTGCCAACAAAATAGATACATGTAAGGTCTAAATGCTTAGTGGAGTTCTGCTAGCCTTCAAGTAATTTTTAAAAAATTTTTGTGCCCTTATTAAGGCTGATGAAGTTTGTTAGGAGAAATCTTAGTGTTAAAACAATATAGGATATGGACACAAGAAGTAGTTTGTGTTGTCGTGGACCATGTTGGACTGGATTCCCTGTTTCAGACCTTTAACAACTCAGGGGCATCAGGAGCTCTGTGCTGGCTAGAAATGAGCATGGAAAGCTGTATCAGAACAGAGCACTGGCACTACAGAGATGCACTGCAGCTTCTATTCTTGAATTTTAATTACGGGCTGATTTTAATCGGACTAGACTTTATGCAACAAATGACATGCATAATCATTGGCAATGCACAATGTCAGTGCATAATTATTGTGCACCTTCATAGCTGAATGGTGTCTTTGCCTTCTGAGAAGTCTTTTGACAAAGCAGGAGAATTGTGCTGCCCCAGCCCCAGTTATGCATGGTTCCGTAGAGCATGACACAATGTGGTCATTTCTTTCAAAATTTGGTGATGTGATGAGGTTAGTCAGAGCCCAGACACTGCTGTGGACAGCTGCCAGACAGAAGCTCTTGCACTGACAAGTCTGGCTTGTGCTGGGCTGAAAATGCATTGTAGGAGGCATGCAAACATATACAGTGCTTAGAACTGGGGAGGATAGGAGCCTGGAGGTGGTGACCATATAAGTGTTGTGAAACCCACTTCTCATCACTAATATATATAGATTTCAGAGGCCTTGAGAACCACAGGCTTGTTTGTGATAAGATCTAATCTCCTCCAACATTGTGGGCAGCCACACATTTTACAGCTGCTCACCTGGCAAGAAATTATTGCAGCCAAGACTCAACAGGGGTGACTCTTGGCACTGTGTTCATCATCCTTGGCCTTGTGGTAATTAATCCACCTGGTGATTGCTGCAGCTGACGCTTTGCATCCATTTAACAGATCTTTGCTGAATTTCTGGTTGAAGATGAAGTGCTGATGTGTGGAAAGAAGGATGCAGCACTTATTGGAGAGGCTTTCTGTCAGTCTTTTGATGGCTAACACCATGTATATGCATTAGCATATAAGACAGCTACGTGTGGAATCTTAACCATGAGCTTTTGAATGTGTTTGAGAGGGTGTTGGGGTGACAGGGTGCACCTCAAGCCCATTGGGAGATGGGAACTGCTTGTTTCTGGTAGGGAGAGTCCAAAACCTGAAGTACCCATGCTGCTTGTGAGTGTCCCGCTGAGGTACTGCTATGATGCTTCCAGAGCAAGACAGTGTGAATATTTGGTCAGTTCATTCCTGTGGTCATCTTGAAAGACTTTGTTAGAACAGCGTAGGAACAACCTTGGGTCCTGTCTATCAAATGAGAGCAGCATAAACTTCCCAAGACTGTGAGAGGAAGTAGCTAAATATATCAATTAATTTTAAAAACTCCACTATGACAGTAGATGTCATCTTTGTACGTGGTCTTCATAAATATTTGCCACAGAGTAGCCCAGATATTTATAATAGTGCTGCCATTTCACTTCAGAATAGAAGTATTATTTTATAACAGTACCTAAATGTGAAATATCTTTTAAAAATGGGAATTAGAATTATTACAAATTGCAATTTACTGTGAAAGACATCAGATTTATTGTTTCTGAGTGACTTATTGCTCCTCATTTAATGTTGTAAATTTGTTATCTTGAATTTCACTTCCCCCTCAGTAATTGTAGCATGGGTGTCTTAGCTGCTGTGGTCATTGTTGTATATAAATGCATTAAAGAAAGTGGATCAAATCCTTTTTAATATGGCAGACTGACCAAAACTGGCACAAAAGTAATGAGTTATTCAAACGCAGTACTGCTAGGAGATCAATGGCAGATGTTTCTTCAAGATTTTTCTGTAGTAGCTGTTCTGGTACAACAGAAATTCTATGGTAAATTACAGTTCATCATGGTTTTATGGAACTATTTTCCCCCTGGCTATCCTTGAGTTCTTATTGAGTCTCACTAAGTATCTTAGTTATTTACAATGTTCATCAATGCAAGTGATAGCAAAATAGCCTTCCAACATATGATTCACAGTGTTACTGCTCTTACAATAACGTTTTTGCAGTTTCTGATGAGCTGATTTTCCTCTGTACATCTAAATGAAGGTGTAGAATCAAAATATTGTAGGTGAATGTTATTCAAAAACTGCATTCTTTGGAAATATTAGAAGCCCATTTCTTTCTCTAGCAATAAGAATGTTGTTGATGTTGGTGTTGTAAAACTCTTCTGCTGTATTTATAAGGTGCTTATACTCAAGTTTCTCAAAAAATCTTTAGCATACTATGCATTTAGCTATGCTTAATCCACAGCTTTTGGAGTGTTAGAAAATATATTTAAGAAAGCAGCAACAAAAGTTAGTACTTAAGACATAAAGTGACTACAATAAAAAAGCAGGACAATAAAACAAGTGAAAAGATGAAATATGCTATCTATTATAAGTAAGTGAGCCTACAGAGCACCTTCTAAGAAATCAGTACTGTGGAGGCAGCCTCATGGTTTTATTATGAAATTATTCATATCTCCATGATATGACTTAATTTTGCCATACACTAAGGTTCTACTATCCATCATGAATTATTTTAATGCAGGACTTTGCTCTATAAATTTAAGAGAGAAAAAAACCCGAAAAATATTGCATGTTCTACATTATATGTTACATTCCACCTTGAAATTTATAGGTGAAACATGGAAAGTGATTAGTAACTGGTAATAAATTTAAATGATCACTGTAGCTTTAAAGAATTCAGACTTGGCAGAATGTGTATTATCACTGTCACAAAGATAAAAGGAAACCCTATGTCCTTAAACCCCAAAAGATCAAAACTTTTTTGTGTTACAGGGTTTATAAACTGCACCTGCAGTCTGGGGGAGGATGAGCACTTCCAGTGTGTAACACTATTTCTCTGATATATCACTCTACAGAAAGGCATGTCTCTGTAGGTTTGGGATTGCATAGACAGAGAGGTCCTGCTAGTAGCTGAAATCAGGGAGTCAGATCTTCATCTAGTAAATTGGTGCACCTCTGGTGATTTCAGTCTGAGTCTTTTGCAGCCTAATAGTAGGAAAACAAAAGGTTAAAACTTTGGGATTTGAAGTTACTCTTCTAATTGTTGGTGATTTCGTCTGGCAGTATAGAAATATTTATAAGTAATATTTATAAGTAATAACTGTACTAAAATACTTGGCCATTCATTCTCAGATAAAGGAATTTGATAAGTTTTTTTGGATGCTTCTAAATCAAAGGTATCAAAAAGAACTTCAGGTAAAAAAAAATAGAATATGAAGCAGAGATAAGAAACTAAATAATAAAACTAAACCATCTGTTCTGGATCTAGTAAGACAAACTCTCCTGATAAAAAGTAAACTACAAATAGATTTGGAAAGCTAAATCCAAGATGAAACTTGGGATGACTATTTTGTTGGAAGTACGTATGTGCATATATAACTGTCCTACCTGCCCTCACTCATAGGTATCCTATAAGATTTAGCACCCTCTCTGTAGAAATCTACTATAAAGCAGCATCTGGGTAAATGAAAATTCTGCAAGTACGGACTTAGGTACGTAGCTATGCTCCAAGTTAGTTAATAGAATCATATAGTAGAATCATAGAACCAACCATAGAATTGGAGAATGGTTTGGGTAGGAAGAAACCTTAAATACCTTAAATACTGTCCAGTTTCAAGCCCCCTACCTGGCGTTGAATGACTCCAAGGAATGGGTCATCCACAGTTTCTCTGGGCAACCTGTTCACTGACAGTTTGGTTCTTACTGACATTAGTGCATTATTTGTGTCATCATCCAGCCCAAAACTACTGCTCAAGAAGCTCAAATTTACTGATTATCATTGTCATATAAAATAATTGGTTTGCACGTTTTTTTCACTGTCTCAGAATTGCCTGCCTCTCCTACATTCTGTTCCTTTCCTGTGCTTGTAAAAGTTTTTGGCTTTGTTATGTACAGTAGAGCCCCACATTTATGTTCCTGGTGGTGGCCTGGCAGGTGCTGCTCCCAGCAGGACCTGTACTCCTCCTCCCTCCCATTTCCACCTGTTCAATCTTGCTTTTTCATCCATGTAGTTTTCAGACCTTGTCATAGTCAAATTACAAACAAACGGTGTATGTCATCCTCTTTTAATCCCCTAACAGAGACAGAAGGAGAATATGGACTATTGACAATTACTTTTTGCAAGATTTTCTTGGCACTACTCACTATAAACATTAGCCAGACTTTGTACCCATCATTTTGGTGAATACATGCATAATGCTTCTCTTCAATGAAATCATGTGAACCATTCTTCTAGAGGAGATGATCTGGCACTCGGTTCTTGCCAGCAGTCAATGCCAGGGGCTTAGTGTCTTCTTCAGTCCCAGGGGAGGAGCTACAGAAGCAGCTGTGTTGTGACTCCAGCTGAATGGGTTGATGGCCACTGCTGTTTTCTACTATGCCTTGAAAAGAGGGATTTTAGGCTCCTAATGGTCAGTTAGTGCAATAAAAATAGCACATTAAAATATTCTTCTCTTGTAATGTAAAAAAAAATGAATATTTTAAACTGAGTGTTCAGTGTCACAAATATAAACCATTAGGGGGACCCCCAGTGATACAAAAATAGTTAGAAACGCTGCAGTATTCTTATATTACTTTTGATATAACTGTAACCAGAGCAGTACATCTTACATTTTTAATCAATTTTCCATTTCACAGCCTTATTTTTGGAAGCAGAGCTGGAGTCCTGCGGAGCCACCACTCCCGCGCTATTGAATGACCTCTTGGATTTTCTTTGCCATAACAAAAATCATAACTAGTATATTTGCTACTGACTGATATGTATCTGTTAAGCATGTTTTTATATAGATGAAAATCTTGATATTGTATCACATAGTAAGCAGGCAGAGAAATAGCTCCCCTTGCCTGAGTAGCATGTGTTGTTTGCAGGAGATCAGAGCCAAGCATTCTGCAGTGCCACTGTGCCCCCTCGGCTCACACCAAGACAACATGCTCAGCCCAGCAAAGGCTGGCACCAGCGCCCAGAATTAGCATCAGTGATGCACCAGGGCTAAGAATTAGCAAGACTGAGGATTAAATTCTATATATACTGCGAAAAGGGAACTCAGACCAAAGAAGTTCTAACTTCATGGAAAGCAAAGCTGCTTGAAAGGCTGATGATGCAGTCTAGGCAGAGTTCAGTCCAGAACTTGCAAGATCACTCTGAAGGATACAAACATTTCTACTGCTTGCCAGCTGCTTTCTTTCCTCCTAGCAGGTGCAATGCCAATACTTGTCATGGTTCCTGTTAAGACTAGGCATGCAAGCCCCCTTTCAGTAGAGCTCATAACATATAATATTGTCAGTTCTAGTTATAAGGCTAAACTATTATTTGGATATTCACATTTTGTTGTTGATTTAAATTTCCTCTGGTGCTTCTTCTGGATATTCTGAGCTAAACCTAATTATCCACTTCATTAGATCAATTCTTCGCAGATAGAAATTCAAAGAAATGAGTGGCATCCCACTGACTTGATGGATGTGGATTATCACTTCCCTCCTATCCTTTCTGTTTTGATGTCACTTAAACTATTAATGAGCCACTAAAAAATTGTAGTGTCTCTATAACTTTGTCGATACTTGAAGTTTTATTGGATATTCTTACTTTAATTCACTACTAGAGAGGCATCAAACTTTCATGCATGTCTTTAGTAGCATTATAACCTCAGAGATCAAAACATCAGGCAGAATTCCAGTTACTAAAAACACAAGATGTTCAATAGGAAAGAGATCATGAATGGGAGACTAACTCAAAGTTTTTCTATATGCAGAGTGTATTGTGATAAATTTTTACCATCAGCAAGATGAGGAGTAGCTAAATTTATTAATAGTAATAATTAAACATCACAATTTTTTTTTTGTGGTATATTTTCAAGATGTAATCCACTACAAGGCCCTCTGAAAATGTCTACATTCACTTTAAATGTAGAGATATTTTGGCAGAGGGTATTTTATATACATATCTAATAAATGTAATATCAAATGCTTCCATTCCAAAAATGCTCAGCAGCTCTTTATCTTTAGTAAGGCAAGAAACTCACAGATTTGACTTGTATAACATCTCAAAATGAACAGACTTGAGATATAGGTATTAGCTACAACTTCATTTGTAGGGGGTAAAACACTGTAGTAGGGAAAGCACTGTCTAAACTAAAAAAATGATGCTGGTAGAGGAAAAAGTAATTACAAAATTAGTTATGATGGACTTTGGATGTGAGGTTTCTAACCATTAAAGTACTGATGCTTCCTAGTAGAGTAGAAAAAGAAAAAATCAGAACTGATTCAAGGAGGAGCACAAACAGCAAGGATTCCTAGAAAGCTTTGCTCAACCAGGGTTAAATTGCCGCAGCCAGGCTAGGGCTTGTCAGACCAGTGGTAGCTGCAAGCAGCTGGAGGAGGCTGGGAAAGGACCATGTCCTCCCTCTTGCTCCCAAGCGACCCACTTTGATCACTCCTCTCCTTTCCTAAGCTATTACCCTTTATATGACAAGGTTACCATCAAGAGTAGTGATGGCAGGCAGAGACCAATGGTGTTCCCCTCAACCATGTGTTCTGAGTAGCAGTCATTCTCTCTCAGGTCTTAGAGGACTTTTGAGTGTATTCACAGTAATCCTGAGTCTTTGGGAATGTTCTCAAAGTGTTCAGTAGAAGTCAGGTACCTAATGAGAATTACAAAGAAAAGCCAATGATATTTTCTAAGAAAATGTGCTTCAGGGCATGTTTTCACAGAATCATCTAATCATAGAATCATTGAATGGTTTGGGTTGGAAGGGACCTTTAAGATCATCTACTTCCAACCCCCCTGCTATAGACAGGGACACCTATAGGCAGGAACACCCTGTTCCTTAAGTTACCTTTCCCCCTTAAGATACTCCTAGCTGTGAGGAATTTGAAAGTATGATTTCATGTAGTAGTGGTTCCATTTTAAATCCATTTAACATACACTAAGATGGCTGTGCTGTGTACTACCTTCTCTCTGTACTCATTTAGACACCTACATTTTGAAGCTTATTTTTGTAAATTCTTTTCCTCTTTCCTGCCTCCCAAGGGGAGTACATTTGGATAGCTTATTATTAAAAATATAGGTCTAGTTTGACTATATTTTGAAAAAAAAAAAAAAAGGGACAAAGTAGCTCTTCAAAACACAGTGATGGTTATCATTTTTGTTGTTAATCCATTTCCCAAGTGTTTTTAAATTATGTAATCATTGCCAGTGGCAGTGAAAGGAGTGACTTGAAGGTGTGAGATATCAATGCACTGCCAATGGATTTTTTTCATAAATGGCATGGACTCAGCAGGTACATAAAATACAATGTTCCAACCCATTTCACCCTCCACGCTGGAGTGAGGTATGTACATTTTCACTCTCTACATTCTCTGCCTGTTCTCAGTGAGAGAGTCAGAGCTCATGTTGCTGTGCAATCTTGAGCTTCTTTTATGAGGTTAGCTGGAACGCTGCTGGGTATCTTTCTTCATTGCAGCTGTTTGAATGTTGGCTTGCAAAATCAGAAGCTCTTTCCTGGTTGCGCAGATGATTACCTTACTTTAGGTAAAGTCTCAAATACCCTGAAGTATTTCGCATAGTTTTCACACTATCCCTTTTTTTTTTTTTTTACCACATTTGCCCTTTTAGTTCTGCAAGTTGTCTAATGGTGGATTAATTTTTATGACTGCATAGTGGCTAGTCTGTTTTAGATTGTTTCTTTTTTTATTTGTCTTTACTGCTGCTGAAGAACGAAAAGAAAAGAGATGAAGATACTTGCACCATTCAGATCCTGAGAAAAGACTGTGCTGTCAAGAAAGAAAAACAGGGAGCAAATTCCAACAAATAAATAAAAACATACAAACAAATACAAACAAATAAACTATGGGTGAAGAGCAGTTTGCTTTGTTGCACTGAGCCATGATGGTTTGTTGGAATGTCTAGTAAAGTCTTTTAGAAGACTGCAGTATCTTCACCCTCTTGTTTTTAACCCTTAAAAACAGAAATTAGAAGCAGAACATAACTTCAGATTCAATCCTGAATGGACCAGAAAATCTAAATTTTGTTATAGACTTCTATACTAATTGTTGATCTAAACAAAGTCTCAAACTTAAACTGCTTAACTTTCACTGAGTGAACCTAATTTTGAGTGAGCCTTTTGAATGACTCTTCTTTAACTATATTTTGTATCTCTCTGCCCTTTTTAGAAGACATTAGGTTTGATGGATTCCAGCTTACTAAATGGCCTGTGTTGTTATAGAAACCGAAAGCCTTGAAGACATGAATAAATTTGTTCTTCACAGGCTTCTTCCACTCTTATCTTACATATATGAAAAAGAAGTACAGGAAGACTGAACAAATTTCTCAAGGTCACATGGATTTTTAGTGGTAGAAACTGAGCTGGTTTTCTTAATCCCATTTCAGATTTTTGATTACATTATTGATCTTTCTGTTTGTTTTCATCTGGTGAGATACTTAGAAACATTTTTTTAAAAAGATAGGATGAAATTTTAAATAACAATTTTCCTATTACTTTCAAAGTTTTTGTTTTTATTAAGTGTCATGGGGATGTTCTGCTTCCTCAGCAGTCCAAAACAGTTTATCATTTTATTGCAGCCTGATCAATAGTACACTACAAAACAAACACTACTTAGAATTAGCAGGAAGTATGGGATTTGATACCTGTCTTACAAGTACAGACATAAGATTTTTCAATCTCTGATGGTTTTGACTGGCATTTTTAATGTAGAATCCACACTGACCTCACACACATTTGGTGTCTCAAACACAAGTAATCTCCAAGATACATTATTATTGTGCACTTATTTATTAGTAGATTTTTGTTTTTAATACTCTTTTCACTGACTTTCAAAGCCTACAGATACACATTGTTGATAATGAATTTTTATTCCTGATTAGTCTATCGTTCAGTTTGGTTTAGGAATTCAGAATTTTGGGGTCCAATACCAACTGATACTGAACAATCGGATTTTGCTATTTTCCTAAATGAACCAGATCCTCATCTGAGTTTCTTTCAGGTGACTAGCCAATAAATGGTCTCTTCTATGTGTGTTAAATGAGAGAAGAGGTAGGAATAATGGAAAAATTATTGCAAAGAGCATTTCAGATATGTCATGGTAAAAGAAGACAAGCATTACATTAACATTTAGAGAAAAAGTAAGATATGACACAAATGACCTAAAGAAAGTTAAGCTACTGAAGATCATTTGTTGCTTATCGCTTTACAACAGCAGACTAGAGTTTGGTGGGAGTCTCTTAAATCGAGCGAAGTCAGATTCTTTTTGAGTTCAGCGGCTTTTAGATCATGTCCTGTAATGTTTTGTTTGCTGAACTGCAAGCCAAAAATTTCCAGCTCAGTGCTGGAAATTCCTATACTGCACTGATGATGTTGATAAATCATTTGTCAAAATAAGATGAGGCAAAGTTTCCAAGACTCATAAGAGCATTTCAGCCAAAAAGTCTATTGAGATATGCTGTCAGTGTTGATCCAGCCAATTTCCATGAACTATCCTCCACTTCTGTACCTGACAGAAAGGGAATTGCAACAATCTTTCCACGTTCTCTTTCGCCATTGTTGCATGAGCTGTTCATTCATTTACTTGTGATGGCTGAGGCTATATTAATCTTCAGAACTTATCCCACATTGTGTTATGTTGTCCTTGGCCATCAGCCAAACATCCACCCAGACTCTCACTCACTCCTCACCCCTGCGGGATGGATGGGGAGAACAAAGAAAGTATGCAAGACATGTGAATTGAGATACTGGCAGTTCGATGAGGAAAGCAAAGGCAGTGCCCACAAATGAAGCAAAAAGAGGAATTCATTCACTGCTTCCCATCTGCAGGCAGGTGTCCAGCTACAACCTGGAAAGCAAAGCCTCAGCATACTTAACAATCGCTTGTGAAGACAAATGCTGTTATCATCACTGTTCAAATTTCCTCCTCTTTTCAGTTTTATTGCTGAGCATGGCACTGAACAATACGGAATATTTCTTTGGTAAGTACTTATCCCAGCCTACCAACCCTTTAATTACTCCTAGTCTACTTCCAGTGGAGGGATGGAGGACAAGGTGTGAAATAGCCTTGGTGCATGTTAGCACTGTCCAGTCATGGCAAAAACAAGGGGCACTGTGGAGTCCTCAATGTGCTTTAGTTATAGATGCACAGCACAACATCACACAGACTGCTAGGATGAAAGTTAACTCCACTCCAGCTAGAACTAGCACACACATTTATTACATTCAGAAGTATGCTAATCACTTTTCTGAATATATTCCAGAAAATCTTTTTTCTTCCAAATTTCAGTATTATATTGATCACCTGATGACAGACTTAAAGATTTTGAATTCTAAGGATGAGAGGCAGTGGCCTTAAGTTGCCAGAGAAGGTTCAGTTTGGATATTAGGAAAATTTCTTCTCAGAAGGAGTGATAAGGCATTGGAACATGCTACCCAGGGAAGTGGGGGAGTCATTGTCCCTGGAGGTTTCCAGGAAACATGGAGATGTGGCATTGAGTGACATGGTCTAGTGAGTACGGTGGTGATGGGTTAATGGTTGGACTACACGACCTTAGAGCTCTTTTCTAACCTTTTTGTACCTCTAACCATTATGTGTAATGCCTTATGAAATACTGATTGATGGTTTTGTGCAGTGTCTCAGTGGAATAATTGCTTGCTTGGTGAAACACTTTCACTGAACAAATGCTTATTCTTTACATTTTTTCTTTGGAAAATAATTTTTCTTCCACAGTAATATTTTTGGAAAGATTTCTGTTTAGGAGTAATTGGACCGTGATCTATGAGATCATTTATTTGCTGAATCATGAACTGTATGGCCACCATTTCTACTTTTTGGGGTTTTATGCAAGCCACTTTTTAAAATTCCCCCTTTAGATACTTCATGCTTGCTTTTTTTTCTGCTGTTAAGATTTGCCACATCCTATCCAAATGCTGTCATACAATTATAGAATCATAGAATTACTCAGGTTGGAAAAGACATTCCAGATCATCAAGTCCAACTGCAACCTAACCATACTACCCTAACTCTAACAACTCACCATTAAATCATGTCCCTGAGCACCATGTCCAAATGGTTTTTAAACACATTCAGGGATGATGACTCAACCACCTCCCCGGGGAGCCTGTTCCAGTTCTTAACAACCCTTTCTGTAAAGAATTTTTTCCTGATATCCAACCTAAACCTTCCCTGGCGCAACTTGAGGCCATTTCCCCTTGTCCTGTCACCTGTCACCAGTGAGAAGAGACCAGCCCCGCTCTCACTGCAATCACCTTTCAGGTATTTGAAGAGAGCAATGAGGTCTCTCCTCAGCATCCTCTTCCCCACACTAAACAGCCCCAGTTCCTTTAGTCGCTCCTCATAGGGCATATTCTCCAAGCTCTTCACAAGCCGTGTTGCCCTCCTTTGGACCTGCTCCAGCACCTCAATGTCCTTTCTGTATTGAAGTGCCCAAAACTGAACACAGTACTCAAGGTGGGACCGCACCACCTCACCACAGGGGCAGGATTACTTCCCCAGTCCTGCTCACCACACCATTCCCAATACAAGCCAGGATGCCATTGGCCTTCTTGGCCACCTGGGCACACTGATGGCTCATATTCAGCTGACTGTCCATCAGCACATCGAGGTCCCATTCTATCAGACAGCTTTCCAGCCACTCTTCCCCAAGCCTGTAGGGTTGCCTGGGGTTGTTGTACCCAAAGTGCAGGACCCGACACTTGGCTCTATTAAAACTCATACAGTTTACAGTCATCAAACTGACTGTACTGCCTTTGTTACTCCAAGGTTTGGAGGAAGACAGAATAAGGCGAGGGAGACAATAAGGAAAAACAGTTTTCATATTTTATTATCATAAAGAATTGTGATAGAATTGTTTCTAGTTGTAAGTAGTAGTAGTTGGATGTAGTGCCTACATGCATAGACAATCTGTTGATTTGTGTTCCTGTAGAGACCTGATTGTTGAACAGTTTGTGTTATAGTGGGATTTTTGTCAGTGTGCCAGGGTGAGCGCTATTTTTGTCAGACAAGAACTTCTGTTGGTAACACTCCATGATTCCTTTGTAAGTCTAATGCAGGAGTTCAAACATGAAGGTATAGCACATTCCCTGTGTGCCTACACTGAGATATTGCTGGGAAGTCCTAGTGGGATGCAACAGAGGCACACAGCTGGATTGTGGATATTGAAATTATTTCCAGGTCCCATACTGCAACTCAGTGAACTGAGTTCAAACGCATTTTGGAGTACCAACACGAAAATAGACATGCACAGAAACCTGAAGTCGAACCTGGCTATCAGAGATTATCTGGATAGTTTCTGGTAAAAACAGTATGCCTGATACTTTTCTCAGGCTTACATGCAGGCTGACTATCAGGACTGCAGAGATTAACTACTAGATTGTGCTACAACTGTATTTTTATATTAAGGAAGCAATATTTTCAAATTCCCATAAGTACTTTTTTACTTAATCATACATTTTTTAAGATTGCTATGAAATGAAGGGCTGACAATAGGACTTCCCTTCGCTCAAAGCTAAAATTCCTTCCTTTTTGGGACTGTAAAAGGAGCTGTTTGGAATTATGTCTTCAGTGAGCTGATTATGATTCATATCATTAAATCCCTAAAGATTGGCAGTTTAACAATTGTTTATCAAATGAAAATTTATTTTTGCTTATCCTCGGGAAAGGTTAAACAACAAAAAGCAAGCCTTATTTGTGAATGGTAAGGTGGTAGTTTTGCTTTGCATGAAACTTCAACTGTAATCTTGCTTACAGTTTTTTTTTCCCTCTTTATTAATTATCATTGTCCCCAGCAAACTGCTTTTCACAGTAAAGATAGTGAAGCAATCTGGACCAAACTGAACATACTCTTACTGTACATTTCCAGTTTGCATCCACACACTGACAACAAAAAAAGAAAATAAGAAAGAGGTGAAAATTTCCTACTGGAATTAGGTTATTGCAGATGCATTTAGTGACACACAGGATGCAAAATGTTGAAGAGTTCATTCTCAATTTAGTTGTCTCACCCACAAAAAATCACTCAAGTTTAATTTTGAATTAAATAGTGGCTATATTCATATTTCAGTGACACGTATATGATTTCCCTTAGTTTCTCTGTAGATCAATATGCTCTGATTACTTTGGCAAAATCAATATTAAGTAAGTGAAAAAGCATCAATGACTAAATGATAATAGTAAAGAAAATAAAGATGATTTGGTACCTAATGCTTTAATTCACAAATCTTTCATTTTAGTCACATATTCCCTTACCTGTATTACAGTATGAGAACAACTATCATTATCTTATATACCTTGCATGTCGATACAGAGGAAAAAAACATATTTGTTTTCACTGTCCTATGGGTAGAAAAGGATATTTTTAGGTTTTAGAATGGGAAGATCACAAAATCATTCTCTGAAAGAAGGACACTAGAAATATATTGGCTAGTAAGGAAATAATCTAGTATTTCAGCTATGTTGTCAGAATACCACAGGCAAAAAAGCCAAAAAATAAATCACTGAATACATCTGATCTGAATCTGATCTGGCTTTTTTTTTTTTTTTCCTTTATATGACATCATACTCTTTACCTAAAATACCAATTTTGGACATATTATGCTATCGCACTGAATACAAAACAAATGGCAAGGGGCACTGAAACAAGATTTGCAGAACCTGTATAGTTTATGACATTTTTATGAAGAAATCTTTCCACCATATAAATTAAAAGATCTTGTCTTCAAGCCACAGAATTTAGCTTAAGGATATCTTTATGACCCTACAAAACAAAGAGAAAGCATAGATATTCTTTTATACAGGCTCCTGAAATTTAGTCACATCTAAAAGCTGAAAGTAGAGGGCTCTCCAAAAGTAATGCCTCCTATTTTATGATTTTTCCCACAATGTCAGAGGTAGATGTTGGTACTGTAGTAGAGACTGAACATTCCTACCCATATTCCATTATGTTTTGTTGCCATGAGACAGATGGCAGCAGGGGGGCAGCCTGTCAAAATGGCATCTGATGTGGAAGTGAGTATGGAGTGAAGCTGTGGCATTGGATTTCCCCATGTGGAAAAAATGGCACCCACTGACATTTGTCAACACTTGCTGAATGTTTATGGAGACCAAACAGGGGATGTGAGCACAGTGAGGTGATGGGTGGTGCATTTCCACAGTGGTGACAGTGACATGAAGGACAAGTCACATTTCAGATGGCCATACAGATTGTTATGAGCCTAGTGTTCAGGTTTTCATTCATTGCTGGCAAAAACGCATAGCTAATGGTGGTTACTATGTTGAAAAACAGTGTTTTGTAGCTGAGAATTTGCTCTATCAAATAGTTTTATTGTGCTCTTAGTATCTGATATAGTTTCCATGAAAATAAATAAGAGGTGTTACTTGCAGAGCCACCTATGTACTCATAGAAGCTTAAATCTTAGTGTGAGGTCTTGCATCACTGTTTTGCACATGAAGAGAGCATACAATCAGACTTCCATTCTGTTTCTTGGTAGGTTGTTGCTTACACAATGCTGTGAAGTTATTCTTCCCATTGATCTGAAATGGGGCTGCCCCTTTACAAATACTTTTGAGCCCTCCAGAACTAACAGAATGAATCATTCTTTATCCTCTGTAAAGCTACTAACTCAGAATTTAGCCAGATCCCATTGCCAATCCATCTTAACTGACACGAGCCATTTAGTATGCATCTAAAATCAAATTTAATTATTTTGAATGTCTTTATTGTGACAGCTCTTCTTTTATTGTTCAGAATTATTGAAAATTTTTAATTGCATTATCAACCAACAGATGGTATTCTGTGCTCAAAGCCACAGTGTTACTTTTTAAAATACTATTATTAATATTTTTATTATTATTTCTATACTCTTTCTTTGCCCATCATTTCTTTATCCATAAATCAGGTTTGACAAAGTTTTTGTCTGATTAAAATTTAAACAAGATTTTCAAATAGGAAGATAAATCAGTGCAGCAAATGCCAGATTTGTGCAGACACCATGAAAGTACACTTTGCATCTAATTACTTCAGCTCTCTTCCATGCAGGTGCTTAGCCCTGGGAAGCACTAAAGGGTGAATGAGCCCTGAAAACAGGGCATAGTCAGATGGGAGTGCACAATGAAAAAATGTCTGAAACCTTTTAAAGAACTCCAGCGTGGATTTGCTCAAACAAATGGGAATATAAGCTCTTCAAGAGTAGGAAGCAAGACACCCACTGCTTGAAAACATATTGTATGGGAGACTATGTGATTGTGTTTGTCCTTGCCTTCAGGGGAAAAGACAAACCACAGAACTTTCTGAAAAAGTCTTCAATGATTCTCAGCATTTTTGCATTATTTGTACTCTCATTTGTCTGGATCTGGTGCTTCAGGTCATGAAAGAATAAGAAACATTTACTATTGTTCCAATGAATTTGCTGGTGTGACTCTGTAATGAGTTATGGTCCAGCTCAGCTGCCATCAGAGTCATTGGTAAGAGTTTTGCTGCCTTGATAGCAAGTTAATCAAGCTCTGAGTGCTTGGGGAAGTGGAACAGAATATACCTGAACAGACTATTCTTTCTTACGATGTGACATTTTTGTTCCAAGAGAAAGAAAAATTGTATAGGGAAGATCAGGGCCAGATTACATTTTAGGATAAAGAGATAAAATATGAAAGATGGCCAAAACAACAATAATCCCAAGCACTTTCCAGCCTGGAAAATGGATGTGCCATGTGGCATTTTCTTGAGGTATACACATGGTTTGGGAAATGTCATTAGAAATTGCTGTTTTCTGTCTTACAAACTCCATCATCTAAAGAGGATTATGAGATTACAATTTTAAAACAGCTAGAAGAATGGGTTAAGTCTTAGCCTGTTCCTGTTCTCATTACTAGCGCTGTCACAAGGCGAGATTAAAGTTGTACCATTTGCTGTTTCCATTAACCCCTTAATCTGAGAACTGAGTGCCAAGTTAACATCCCAGCGACAGGCTTGGTCACTGACCTCTGAATTCTTTGTCCTTTCTCTTACAAATTAGATTGTTTTGCCACTTTCTGCCTTCCTCCATGTACCTAGATGTGCATCTTAGGAATACGGTGTCTCTACGAACACTTAATGTTCATGTTTTTTAAAGAATACGAAGTCTACACAGGCCTTGAGCAGCAGACATAAGAGTGACTATTCTATGTCCAACACATGATGTCTTCACTAACAGCAAGACTTTCCCATGGGTGGCTGGCAGCAGATGATCATCCTGCTGTCATCAAACACCTACTGAGTCACAGTGCTATCCTGACAATGTGAAATTCTGTATGCTTCAGAGGCTGACTTCTGCCTACACCAAACATATCACAGATAATAACAAAAGGAGAGGGAAATAAAATTTATTGCAACACATCTCCTGCGATAGGTAAAGGTGCTTTCCTTCCACTGATGAGTGTTTCAAGGGGAACTCAAATTCTACATCTACCCCTCAAACCAATGACTCCATCTTTAGGAATAATAGAATATAACATCATTTTCTCCAGCACTCATTCCAAACTGTAATCTTAAGGCCCTCCTTGTCTGCTATGCCTACTTGCTGTGGAGTGGAACTGAAAATCTTGGCAGAAACTGAAAGATAAATGTATTCAGGAGGCTGGGTAGAAACAACTTTTCATGCAGAAGTATAATATAAATGTGGTACAATTTAATAAGTTACTGAGACAAAACCTCTGGAGGGAATTCAAATAACCAGCAAGGTGACATCTTAAGGGAAAGAAAGTATTTAAAAGAGTGATGGGAGGAAAATGTTTTACAAATTCCTTTTAAAAAATCTTGCTATTAAAGGACAGCAATACCTCACTCGCAAATCAATCAAAACTTTCTGGAGCCAGACTTGAGGATATGCTGTGAAGAAATGTGTGGCGTTGCAGAAAAGAGTTTTATGTATTAGAGAAAAAGCTTCATTTCTTTCTTTCTTTTTTTTTAAACATTAAGAGTTCTTTCTCTGCTTTTCTAGAACAATATGAAGTATTTTATCTGAGAATGCAGAAATAGTAACAGCACCAGCAACACCATTTTCGTCTCTTACTAAAGAAATCAAAATGGAGGAGATATCAGCCGTTCATTTGGGGAAATAAAAGGATAGGAATGGTGCTCAGGTTGGCTTGAGGTGCACCTATGGCTGCTGAGGGGTTACAGGTGCACGCAGTCACCCTTTGCATCTTCTAACACTGAGCTTCCAAATGCATCAGTCCTTGTAATGAATTAGAACTGCTATCTGCTTTTATTTACATCAGCTGCCTAGAGATTCCAGGGCAGCTATATGTGGAAACATCAAGCTCAGGAGAGATGCAGGTGTTGTTTTTTTTTTTTTTTTTCCTTTGACAACCTATATTTTTTTGTTGTCGGTATTCACTAGTTTTATACTACACAGACAAATAATTTTAATAACATATCATGAACAATTGCATTTTTAGATTACTAACAAAACAATCTTTAGCCAACATTTTTTGTTTCCTAGTTCTGTGTATGCTACTAGAAACTGCTTTATTCACTCCAGTCACTAGAGAACGATGGAGCTGATTTCAAGTTATTTTCTCAGCTTGACACAATGTACTGACCCATGATTCCCAAAGCTGATTCAGCAAAATGCTTTCATCTGCATTGATACAAACCCTGAAAATATACAGCTGCTGCAACATGAAAGTAATTTTAAGTGATGGGCAGAAATGCCAGAAGGTTGAAAAGGTTTTTGTTGCTCTTGTGAGAGTGAATGAGGAGCCAGAGAGGATGTCGCAACACTGCAAGAATGAACGGCAACTGAAGTCACAGAGGATACTGAAAGAGCTGAGGCATTAAATGAATACTTTACAAGCAAGAACACTAAAAGATGCGCCAGCTGCAACTGGCTGTTGTATCCACTATCACGGTTGACTTCAGAGCTAGTGAGGCACAGATATTGAATAAGTTAAGAGAAGTCGAAATCAACAAATCATTCATGCTACGTGCAACCTTGAGGCTGTAAAAGGAGATTGGAATAATACACCGCTCAGGTATGCTGGTCTTTACTTTGCAGCTACAAATGCCAAATGCACAAATAGTACAGAAAGAAAGACGCTACTGGCTGAATACCATAAAGTCTTAATTATATCCTTGTCACTACTCAATTGAACCAGATTTGACGTGCATATTCCATTAGCAAATAGAAGATTTTATTTATGTATTTAGTTCAGCATGTCCCACTCGCATGAAATGTGTGTATATATTTATACACATTTTAAGATTTAAACAAGCCTTTAAGTAGCAAAAGCATCAGATATGCTTTGTGACACATGCTGTCTGATATTCGTTGGGTCAGCTTTATCACTACTAGTTTATAGAGGAAGAAACTGAATGAAACAGTGAGAAAATGACACTTTTATTCTCTTGCTGTGTTTTCTTTTTCTTTTTTTTTTCTTTTTTTAAAAATATTTTTGTTTGGTGAGGAGGGAGAGAGGAGGAAATAAAGGAGTCAGACTGAGAAGTCAGCAGGCCACTTCTTTGGAAGGAGAAGTACACTTCCTGGGAATAATCCTTGCCACCCAAGCACATATTTCCCTGTGTGGTTCCTTATTTCCCTCGTGTCTTGCTTAGCAGAAAGAAGCAACAACCGTGTAAAGCACATGACTCCATCCTGTTGTAGCTGGCCATGGTGGCCTAGCAGATTAATCTCTTGTTTCTTTTTCTGTTTCATCTGCCTACATGCAGTAATAAAATAAATCACCCTTCATTCGAATGCCCAAAGTAAAATGTCAGCTAAGGGGTTTGTATTTTAATATCTCTTGAAAGATCACTTCCCTGGTTGGTTTAATCTATACTAAGAAGAGTACAAATGAATATGTAGCCATATACATAGCAGAGGCTGACTGAAATATAAACACAATGGGAATTAGGGGGTTGGGTAATACAAAAGAAGGAGAACTATATGCAGCATGTCTTAATTCCAATCCTTATTTGCATTGCTGGGATTACTCTTGTGAATATGAGCTACAAGATTAGATCTGTAGTGATTGGTGTTTCAGGTTCAAGCTCATATATGTGAGGGAAGAATTATTTCTTTTGGTTCCAAATTTGCATATAAAAATAGAAAATTTTCACGCAATAAACCAATTTAATAAATCATCGCTTAGCTTCTTTGGCATATAATATCCATTACGCAGTTCCTTTTAGGATAGACACTGATAAAGTAGAATACTGATTTAATACCAGAATGAGCTATAAAACAACCAGTGATACCATAGTGAAATTTGAACAAAACTTCTGTTTGAAATGGTTAGCATTTACTGCATAAAATTTAGATTCTCCTATTTTAAAAAATATTTTAGAGAAATAATATATTTATCATCTGGTAATGCACATATCCAATCCAAACTGAAATTTCCACAGGAGATATGTTTTATTTTCAAAAAATAAATTCTTTTCTGAAATATGTTAATTAAAATATTTTCACAGCTCTAATAATGGAAAGCTTGTGAGTGCTATCTGAAATATTTCTGCCTATTTTTCTTATCATTGCAAATTTAGAGGAGAAAAATTCAAAATAAAGAATATATATATGGTATTTATGTACAGAGTTACATATGCCCTCACTTTGGTAGTACTGACTTGTCCTTGGGAGGTAGGATAAAAATACAAGATTGGTTAAAAAAAAAAAAAAAAAGGGAAATTTGTCAATTTTTCTAATTCCCTGTCCTTTCAAAACATACTCTTTAAAATTTGATGTATAAACTGAATGAGGAACATAAGAGATTGTGATACATATAAAGTTTGGATATTCGCATTATTCTTCAGGTCTCTTGACAATACAGTAAATCTGTTGGATCTTGTATTACATAGGCCAGTAGTAGAAACACAAACCCTTCTGCAGAAATGTGTGCATCTTGATTAAGTATAAAGTACAAAAATTACTACAATAATATCCAGTAATTTCATAAGGTGAGGATTTTTGGTTGGAGTAAGTCAGATTTTATTTAGGTTCTATAATGTTAAATTATATTTAAATTGAAGCTGAAATTTTGATTTTTAGCAACTTGGGCATCTGCAGAATTTGTAGGCCTGGCACTTTATTTTCTTTTAGCAAAATCTGAGACCATTTCCCTCCTGCTCATCAAAGAATAATAAGTAGTATTTAAAAATCATTTTAATAGAGAAGTTCTGCATCTCTTATTTTTCTTGAGCATTTCTGAGCTCTCCAACTTGCCATTCTTAAAACTCAGAATGTTGTTCCACTTTCTTCTGGAGGATAAATCAAAAACATCCAGTAAAGTGATTATGCTGCTTGCTCTGTAATTCAGTGGAATAATTCTTGGACCCGCATAAGTTCTTTTCTGCATCAGATCATCTTGTAGAGAAGAAATCTTGAAGAGAACAGATTGATCCCACGTGTACTGTACCAACCCAACTCCATCATCCAATGCTGTTGCCTTCAAATGCACCCTCACAATGGTACTAGCACTGAATGTTTCTGCATAGCAGTATTTAGCAATCAAAATCCATCACAGAGAATTTGTATGGGCAGAATTAAGTTTAATCCGGAAGGAATTATACTGGCCTTTAATCTGGTTTGCTCTCCAGATCTACAGAAATTCCACATGTAGAGACTAACTCAATCCATTTATAGTATTTCCAAAGCAGTGCAGGCCTTTTTGCTGCTCTCAGCTCTCATTTGGCTGTAGGCTCAGCTGCTGAATCCTATAAGTCTGTAAAATGCCAGCTGCCTGGCCCTTTACAGCCCACTTCCCAGGAAAGGATTTCATACAACATAGGATTTAGCTCACAAACTATCTTGTAAAGCTCTGAAAACAATAGCATTTTCCTCTATCTCTTTAAAACATATGACCATGTGAAGAGTGATACAAAGGTTTTATCTATATAATTCTGGGGTGAATCACTTTAGAGGTGTTACTGGCATGATAAGCTTATAATAATCTACATTTCTTGTAAGTAGCAATGTTACAATGAAGGTGTGCATTTTTCCTCCCGAACTAGTGATAAGCCTATTATATGCTTTCTAACTATTATTGTTTATTGGAAATGTGGCATTACTTATAGATCTCAGAAGAGATGGCCATGTAGAACACGCACATATTAAGGGACAGTCTAGGTAGAGCTTATTTTCTAAATTAGAGAGGCTCAGAAAGAGAAAAGGAGGATTATCATCTTCATTTTAACGACCGAGCAGACCAAGACTGAGAGAGATGACGTGTTTTCTCCAGTCTTTGCACAGTGCAAATGTCAGAGCCACAGTCGTGTCCAGAAACTTGCAATGCACAACAGGCACAAAAGCTTCTAAACAAAATGTGAGCCTTTGGTTAGTTTCACAATTATATGCATGTCAGTGAAGAAAAGCAGTGATTCACCAGCACAGCATAGCAATCAAAATAAAGTGATAATATAAGTGAAGTTTCAAAATCTGCTAATGAAATCCCCAAGTGTCTGTTCACAGCATATCCTGAGCTGGAAGGGATTCAAAAGGGCCATCAAGTCCAACTCCTGACTCCACACAGGACCACCCAAAATTCAACCCTTATGTTTGAGGATGTTGTCCAAACACTCCTTGAATTTCTCCAGCTTTGACATCATGACCTATCATGTCTTCAGAAATGCATGCTGCCCATTCTTCTGCTCAGAGAATTAACTGATTGCTTATTTCAGAATAATGACTGAAAACTGAAAAATTAATGTTTATGGGAAAAGCAGACAGGATACAAAAGAAGGATTCTCAAAAACGGTGTAGGGGAATTGCAAGTTTCCCAGACATATGGAACATGACATCTCATCTTGTCACATATAGACAAACAGAAAAAGTTCATAAGTACAGAGAAAGCAATCAGAAGTCTATGGAAAGTATTCTGTCTTGTTTGTTTTGCATACATAATTGTACTTGCTCATGTATAATGTAATGCACAAAACAGACATTCAATTTTTTTTCCACAAAAATAGTATATGTGACAGTTTTGCACTGCTCAGTTTAATACCAGCTGGGACTGAATTCTCCACCTGAGGATTACACAGTGATGTAAATCACTTTGGAAGTAAAATGCTGTAGCAGTTAAAGATGTCATTTCCTCTTATCACCGTATGCTGAGAGACACTGTGTCTATTTTGGAGCTGAAGAGCTTTTCCTAATTCACTACACCACATAATCAAAATGATGAAGTTAAAACACTCTCTATCAAAGTAACCTAAATAGCTGTTTTTGCAGCTAAACAAAGAAGGAGTGTGCACACACACTATCATTCGCAGGACTGAACTGTGGAAACGAAAGCTGAGAGCAGCAGTGCCTGCAGGAGCATCTGTTAAACTTAGCTCTGGAGGGACCTGGGCTGTCTCTAGATACCCTTATACAGCTCCTTTCTGAGAACAATGAAAAAGAATGCAACTGCATGATTACAATAGTATTTTTAATTTGAAGGATAATCTTGCATAAAAAATAAGAATAGATTCCTTAGATCTAGTTTAAGAAGTTGAGCTCAGTTTTGGAGTGTAGGGTTAGAGTTTGTTTACTTTAAGCACTAAATTAAAAATAAGAATACTATGGCAACAGACCACAGGAAGGAAACAAAATGCTGACTAATCATAGTTAATTTCAAAATCAACAGCACAGTGTTACAAAGGCCTAAATGAATAGAAATGTCTTTTCTTTGCATACACAGTAATAGACTTTGGGGTCAAGAAATGATATATTACTATAATATCTTCTGCCTTTTAAAATGACATTTGAAATAAGTGGCATATACTCCTCTTATAATTTCTTTATTAGTAACACAGATTTCACCATCTGTGATTATCATCATAGATGGCAGATGAAAAATTCCCATCTGCCAATGAACACACCAGTTGAGTTACTCTAGGGAGCCAGGCGCCTTCCGTGCATATAAAGAGCTCAGCCAGTGGTTCCTTTATTGTCATACAATTGCAGTTACAAGCCTCTTTGCTTGACAGGTGGCCTCTAACTTTCCTGGGTTTCTCTGAGCAGAGTATCATGTTTCACAGTTGAGGGAATACATCAAAATTAAGGAACATTTACTTTCTGCATGCATTTGGCATAGTCCTGAGGACTGGCAATGTAGCTTATCCCACAATCAATTTCTTTTCCATCTCGATTGAAGGAAATCTATGACTTAGCTGCAAGCTCTGTTGAATTCCCTATCACGATCTCTGTAGACATGCAAATGAACATTAGCTGCAGAATATCAGATTATGGAAATTCTTAAAGAACGTTATGGCTTCAGGAAGAGAAAAAATAGTCTCTTGCCAGCAAGACATTCTCTCTTTGAAGGAAACACTTGAGTGACATGGAGTTGAAGCTAAAATATAAATTAAATATGAAAAGCTGAGTGAGAGGTAATTATTAAAATGATTTGGATTAGATAGAGAAATTCAAGGACTGTTTCAACAGAAAGCTTGCATGCCTGCATAAAGAAATATCTGAATTCATTGTCAAGCAGTGACTTTCAGTGAATTGCTACAATAGAAATAATAGTTTCTACAATCGGAGCATTGAAAGATGGGAATTCAAATGAACATAAGGAATTCACTGCTGTATAAGTGAGCTGATATCCAGTGACAGACGGATCAAGGGTGTGAATCACGTGTTATTGCCTCAGGACTGTGGAGTTTCATACTAGTTAACCAAACAGAAGTACCTACTGCTGCCCCAGTTGCCTTGGGACGTCACCTCTCCATGCCACATCCATGCAAATTCTGTGGGCATCCCAGCTGTAATAGGGCACCCTCAATGTCTCATAAGCACCCCTACTGGACTGAACACCAGATGTGTTTATTATGATGTTAGCTGATTCAAAACCACAAAGCAGTAGCTGGTTTCAAGTATTTTACATTACTTGCTGAAGTTTTCTTTTCACTAGTTTTATCCAGTAGTTCTTTCTGGAAAAGGCTATCTCTTTGTTCCTATATATGTGCAGATTTCAAAAGTTTTCTTCCGTCATCTAGATGTGGTGTGCTTTTTATTCACAGAACATTTCATTTTTTCAAACTTATTTTTCATCAGTGCACAAAAATAAACAAACGAAGAACTAAAAGCCAAGTAGGGATGGGTTGAAAGGACATATTCAATAAATTTTATTCACTGTTTCTTTACTTAGGCTCAAAATGACGGTGACAAATTGAGTTTCAGCACTAAAAACAGAAGACAACAACCTGGATCACTGTCGAAATCTATATATAAATTTTGATAGACTCTGCCAAGGAAGTCTAAGTTTATGTTTGCGTTTTTATGAACGTGACCAGATTCTGGATCTACAAGTCTGTACAAAGACATCTGTGTATTCTAACAGGGATCATGATTCTATTGCACATACGCCTGTGTGGAAGTAAATACAAGGAGAATTATTTTCCTATTCCCCACTGGAATCCCATCTGGCACTACTAATTGACCAATTACCTTCAACAGCTAATGGATAAAATGATAAAGAAAGTGTGCTGAGGGATTACATATTAGATTACTAATCTTGAACAGAAAAATTGTCAACCACAGTTTCCGTCTAGGAAATAAACTCTGTTATGGGTAAGTTTCAATACTTTGCTTTCCTAACTGAAAGAAAATTAGTTGCAAAGGAAATTTTAGATTCTAGTGGGCTGCCTAACTTCACTTCTTCCTTTGATTCTGATCTTATTTTAATTACTTTGCCACCCTCTCTTGTCTGCTAATGAATCTATCCTTAATGGTCCAAGGCTCTCCACACTGAAGGCATATGTTCTCACAACTGTGATTCATTGAGCCAATAGATGTCTAAATTCAGTCTTTTCTTGTTTCAAATGTTACAATACATTCAGGAAATGAAGCAACAGAGACATTCAGGATACCTATCTCAGCTTTTTATAAACCATAACATACATTATCTTGATACAGTTCCTTTTTGTTCCCTTGATTGTTCTGAACAAGCTATATCCACCCATAATTTAAATGCTGTGATCTATCCTATGAGTTTCCACAAAGCCCATTTAGTGCCACAGTCTTGGCTGTATTCTGAAACTGAAAAGGACTCATACTTTAAATTATTCATGTCATTGTATTTGAAACAGACACATGAAAAGAACATACCTTGGAGCAAATATTATGAACAATATATTTTAAAATGCTATTTTATCAACTTGAATAAGATGTAAGAAAATATTTACTTCTAACTTTTGAAATAAGCATCCAGTTCACAAATCCTCATAAGCAAATGTTTTGAAGGTTTCTTTTTGTTTTCTAATTTTTTTGGGTCTTTAGGGAGAGTTTTTTTTTTTTTTTTAAGTGGACACTGATGCCTTTGAAAATAAGGTATTTAGCAGTTTGTTTCTTTCTTCAGTTAGTCTGATCTAGGTGTATGAACAGATAAAAGTCTGCTCAGTTTAATCCCTCAGAGTAACACCAGTGTTTGAAAGGCACAAGCCTTTAAATCTGAGTTTGTGTTAGCCCACTTATATCTTTTGCACCTTAACCAAAGCACCTCCCTCATTTCAGAGCAGGGCATCAGGTCAGTAACAGGACTGGCACACTGTTATGCAATCTGTTTTCTGAACAGAAATGCACTATTAGTCAGAATATTTAACAATTTTGGTTAAAAGATTACCACATTCTTAACATGGTTTTGTGTGCTTCTGGAAAAAGAAGCTTTCTGTATCGACAAGTCAGGAATATACCCTGCTTGATGTTTGGAACTGTGAGTAGTGTTTTACTTTATTACATTAGCTCATGTTTTTGAAAATGTTATGTTTCTTTCTCATTTTTCCTATGAGATCGATCAAACAGCTCTCAACTTATAATTTCCTGTATATATTTCTGGGCATGCTATATTCACTATATTTTCACTAAAGAGCCATAACCAACTACATATGCTGACACAAAGAAGATGCTAATTAGTACTGAAGGAAAAAATGCACTGTAATTACAGGTGAATAAAGCATCCTTAAAGTTTCATATTCCCAGAAAAATGGAGAGGAAGCAGCAGAGGCTTAGAAGCACTGTGACTGACAGAGTGAGAAGTGATACTCGTACTTGTTTCTTGCTGCCTTTTCTCTAGCAGAAAAGCCTGAGGAGTTCCAGCTTTTCTCTCTTTTCAAGGTAGTTCATTGTAACAGACCTTACAGCAGAAGGAAAATCATACCATGCATATTTAATTCTTCAAAACAAACTCTAAAATTTTTGTCTGATGAAATTTAATTTAATTTTGGAAATAGTGTAGAAAGTAAATGATTGATTAATGTAGATTAATCAATCATTGTAGTCATTGTAGTATCAAATCATTGTAGTAATCAAATGTAGATTACTATGTGGGAAAGAATTTAAGTCTGAGTGGCATAAATAGAGACTAGTGAACAATACAGTACAGCATTTCTTCTCATAGAGGATTTTTACATCTTATCTGCCAATTATGTTGAATACCAGAAAGAACTTTTTGAAGCATTCAAAGCCAGGCTGGAGGTGTCCCCGCCTATAGCAGGAGGGTTGGAATTAGATGATCTTAAAGGTTCCTTCCAACCCACACCATTCTATGATTGTACGATTTCATAAAGTTGCTATATTCCCAAAGTACCGGAAAATATTAATTAGCATTCACAGGTTATTAGCCACAACGAGCTGAAACTCTCCAGTCACAGCCAGACAAAAATCTTTTCTGACGGGTTATCTCACTTGTTAGTTGTTCAGTACTTGTTAGCAGTTCAGGACTAATGACACAACACAGAGCAGATTATTTCTTTCCAGGGCAAGGTACTGCTAGTGCATAAGCACAGTATTATTAGAATACTGATTGTCTGGATTTGCCTCTAGATTTCATTCTCTTTGAATATTATCAGAAATGAGGCTTAATTCTGGATCACGTTTGATTTCAAACTGATACTGTCCTCAATTTTAATATGGACACAGCTGTAGTCTTCTGAGGATATGGTGCAAGAAACCACTGCTGTTAAGCCAGAATGGGAATCATAAAATTTAAGCTTCTCTCTGAAGTTATAGTTTGCGTATAATCCACCTCAAACCAGAACAGCTCTTCAGCAAGGTCCTACCTGTTTTATTATGTATAGTAAAGACATGTATGTGCATACATCTCTGAACTCTAGCAATTCCCTATAATGTTTTTGCTTCCACTGAGTGGCAAAAGAGTGGGAAAGCTTCCACAGCATTCACAAAGCTTTCAATTAAGCTGATACTAAATCAAAAATTGTTTTTTATTGACCGCTGGAGTAGGGAAAATGCGCCAGAAATTTCTTTCTAGCCTCAGCTGTTCAGTACTTATTGGTTGCTAATCTCAGAAGAGAGTGCAGAGGAAATTACTTTCTTGATTCTCCAACTGAGGATATAAATACATGGCATGAGTGGCATAGAGCATCTCATATTTTATTGGCTTTGGATGTAAAAGATCTTTTGAGGTGTCACAAGCTACAAAATTATCCTGTTTGTTCTGTGGAACTTTGCTTTCATGGGGCACAAAAAGCAGACCATGTATTAAGAGCTTATATGTATTGCAGAGCTTAGCCTAGAGATGAAAATCTGAAGGCACTGAGAACAGCCTATGGGCATGGAAATATAGTGAAAGGAAATGCACTGAAATTCTGCCTTCTCTCCGTAAGTAGCAGGCCAAAAAAGCTAAAAGTCATGTGTGCCAAGTACAAATATTTTATGCCCTTTTTTAGGTATGCAGCTGATCGTTTTTTTTTCTTTTTTTCTTTTTTTTGTCTGAATATAAAGTGTTTCCCTAATACCTTTACTTCAAAGAAAAGAATTCCAATGCACTAATCTGCTATTTTCTTTCCACTGTAGAAATGGGGCATGCTATAATGATTAAAAAGAAAAAAATTCTTCAAAAGAAATGTTGGAGGATTTGAAATCCAAAATGTGACAAACTCTGGCTAGCAAGCAGTGAATGACAAGTTCTGTGTGGAGGGGGACCACAAGAGAAGGCAGAAGGGTTCCAGAGTCCTAACATAGTTCTAAACTTCCTCTTCTATCATAGATTGTCATCTATCATAGACTGAACCGAAACTATCAGCCTGTACATTTTAATTTAAACTAGAGGTCTAAAATTTTCCTGTTCAGATCCACCTCTTCTTCAGTGATGAATTATACTCTGATTTTATTAGGCTGATGATTTTTTATTTACACTCTGCAATAAACACCTGAAAAGGGGGAGCTGGAAATCTATGAGAGAAGCACTAAGAGCCCCTTATCTACAGTGACAAAATTGCCACCACCATAATCTCTATTAAGTGCAACAAAATTACAGTGTAACAGCTCTGAAATTACATGTGACATCTGCATGAATACCAAACTGATTCATAACGTTCAGCCCTATTACAAAAAGCACTTACTGAATTTGTACTGATTACAACTCTTAGAAATTAACAGTTAACCAAGCAAACTTACTTCCGAGTGCACATGTATTATTTAAAGATCTCAATTTAGTCAAATGGAGGTAGCAGTGCAAATAATACTACCACCTAGCACGGCATATCATATCTGAGTAAAATACACCAATATTTTAAATTCTTTTAAATCACTTAATTTTTAGAAAAGTCCATTTTTTCTCCTGTCTTTCTCTTTTATATTTTATTTTATTTTTCATTAAGAATGCCATGCCATTCTTCCCCCGTCTCTCAAAAATGAAGTCAAAAGAAGGAAAAATCAAGAAAGAATATGATTAATGTTCATATTATGCAGAATTTGCCTTTTTCAAATCCCATTCCCCATTGTGCAAGCCAGAATTTTATAGAGATATAAATCACAAAGAAATAAGAAGCCAGTAATGAGATAGAAGTATATTTGAAATATGGATGCAAATCCTCACCACCTGCTGAGCAAAAGTAGTCTGCCGAGACTGTCCTGAAAACTGAACTGCCATTAACATCTTGTAAGCACTAAATCTGTAGCAGAAGAATGTTGGAATTATATGTCTGTGAAATGCCAAAGGCTTGTTAGATTTATCTCTAAGCAGAATGTTTCGGCAACATGTACATAAATATTTTAACAGGAATTTAATTTTTATTTTAGTCACACAATAAATCTTTTTATTGCACAACATCATCTCGTTCCTAAATAAGTTACTATTTTCATATGAGCATGAAGACTGTTGTATTCATTCCTCCTTCTGGTTTGATGAATACTATTTGAATATACAATATATCAGTGCGCTTATTTACATAAAAACCTTGCCACAGGCTGTTTAATTTCCTCTGGAGCATCTATTCATTTAGACATAAATTATCCAATGACTACCAATTGACTTACATTTAACTCCACCTCTGGACCTCTCAAGGGTACACCAGAAGACAGCAACAGTTAAAAATAACTAAAGGAAACCTATCTGGAAGCTGTGAGTAGGTGTGCTGGCTTCCATGCATACACTGGCAAAGGAAAAATATCAGAGGCTTACTGTTTATTTTCTTTTTGGTGCATTTTATAAACAGCAGTGTGAACTCCAGCAGCTCCTGTCTGACTGAATCTTACTTACTATGCATTTCAGATGTCATTGCTGTTAAAGTTTGATTGTGCAGTGTTAGATGTGGCAGAAATGTTTATCCTGTAACTTATGTCTCCAGAGGACAATAAAATGGGCATGGATTATTTTTTCTGCTTGGCAGGATGCTGAAAATAAGCTCCTATAGTGGGAAGTTTGCTGTGAGCAGGGCAGGCTGGTGCAGAGCTACTCACTGTTCCCAGTCAGTTTGGCAGCATGGAGCATGAGCTGCAGAACAGTGAGTGCTGACAGTGTGGATGGATGGGTGCATTGGTACGTAGCCTTTATGCTGTTCTCTTTGCAAGCTCTTTACTTGCTTTCTTGTCAAAAGAAAATTGCGATGGAGCTACAATAAACCTCTCTTCAGGCATGTGGGTTCATTCTGCACAAATCATACTGCCCTGCCTGCAAATTGATTATCATATCTGATTTATTTAATCTCAAATTCATAGCATAGAACATTTGCTCTAGCATTCAGAAGGGAACAGGCACAAGCGTAAATAACAACTGGCAGTTCAAATGAGGCTATTAAGAAAGAGATTTTCAAAGGCTTAAACAGAAGCTGATATCAAGCCGCTCTTTCACTGTGTGCTAGATACCTGTCACTCGTTTCTGCCTCTAAAGATCTTCCCCAAAACCCTTTCTACTGAATAAATGTTCAGAATCAGAGCATAAGTATATGTGCTTACAAATCTGTTGGCTTATTTCTTGAAAATATGACTTTATATTGTTCTCTGCAGAAGTTTTAGACTGCAAGACAAATTGACGTAAACAAGTTCTGATACATTATTATAGCTTTCCTCAAGGCAGTAGTCTGCTCTACAGAGTATTAAGGAGACAGCAGACTTTAAAGTTGTCTAATTAGTCCCACTTTGCATAGCTAAGCTGATCATTAAAAAAATTTGGAAGAGGGCAACTGGACATAATGAAAAAAAAAAAGGCTTCTTTAAACCTCAGATGACTATACAACTCATAGCATATATCCTTGTAGGCACTCTCAGGAAGCATGGGATAGACACGTGGACAGTGATGTGGATTGAGAACTGGCTGACTGTCAGCAGCACAAAGTATAGTTGGAGGCCTGTAGCTAGCAGTGTTCCCCAGTCTATAGAAGACAACACATTTCTCATTGGGCAGGATTTTAAAGGAGTGTTGAGGCAGAGTCCAGGGAACAGTTTCCTTTCAGCTACCATGACAATCCCAAACTTCCTCCTTTCCTTCTAAAGTGAACAATGGAGAAAGGAGAAGCACAGCAAATGCAGTGTTGTACTTCACGCACTTTAGCAAGAAATTAACTGACCTACTTAGGAACAGTGACATGCTCTCCCAGTCTTTGTGCTTAATTAATAGAGTCAGTGAATATGTTGTTGAATGAGATCTTTGGATGTCATCTGGTCTGAACTCCAGTTTGAACATGGCAATGAATCAGATCAGAAGAGCCCTGTTTCTTTTTTTTTCTAATTGCGTCTCTGGTCTGCTACAGTGCTACATAAGTGTCTTCTCCAAAGTGATCTGGTGCTATTCATTCTTAGAGACAGCCCACCAGCTCATCAAACCTTCATACGTTGGAACAGACTGCCCAGGGATGTGGTTGAGCCACCATCCCTGGAGGTGTTTGAGAAATGTTTAGATGTTGTACCAAGGGACATGGTTTAGTGGGGAAATATTGGTGGTAGGTGGATGGTTGGACTGGATGATCTTGGAGGTCTTTTCCATGGTGATTCTATGATTCTATTATTTTAGACAGACAATACTTAGCTCTACTTTTTTCCCAAGTTCATCTGTCTTCTGTGAATTTACGACGCCACCTTAAACCATAGAGCCTTCTCACCACTGAGTTGATAATACATACTTTAAGAGACTATATAAATGCTACACATTTTCACCTTAAATTCTTTTACAGTTGTTTAGTGAAGGTATTTCTATAACTGTAGCACTCTGGGAAAGTTCAGTACTCAATGGTCCTTATGCTTGGTGTTCACTTTATGTGATGTAGTTAGCTACAATAGACTCTGTCACGAAGCCTATTAGAGTACAGGCTAATTCCAGGCCCTGCAAAGGACTCTCATTCTCTCTGTTCTCCTTAAGTCACATGTATGAGACTTCATTTTCTCTCTGTAAAATTCACTCCCAGCCACCTGACATGTAATGACTCTTCTACGCTGCCAAGGTACTGCAAAAATTCTGAACAGATTCATCATGGGGAAGGTAGAGAATTAAATCCACATTTCCTCAAGCCCAAGGGAGAAGTAGCGTGGAATAAAAATGTTCACTTAGCTGTAAACTTGTAATTGGGTGACAGCTGATTGCCAATACTCAGGAGCCAAATAACTGAAATTTCCAAAACAGAGGGCAATGCCTCCTAGAAAACAATACAATATTTTAGCGCTATATGAAATTTCTCCCATGTGGAAATTTTTCTGTTTTGTTCACAGCTTAGTTAAGGGATCTACAAGAAACAGCTCACACAGTTAATTCGCGGATCAGTCTGCTTTGTTTGCTGGTTATTAGCTAAGCCTTCGATATTGTCATAAATAGACCATTCCTGGGAATCAACCAGTAGGGGTGATATTTTTTTTCTGTGAGATTGCAAAGGAATCCAATGAATACATATACATACAGTAAGACTAAAAAAAGATTGTGTTTTAACTTACCAAGAGATATGATTTTTTTTTTTTTTAACTGGGATCTGGAACCAGTTTCATTTGCAGTGTAGGTGGCGTACTAGTTTCAAGCTAGCTTGGCTCTCATGGTTAAAGCACGCCATCAAGTTCATCTCACTGCTCTCTTTTCATGATTTCCTTCAGTTACTGTGTAGCTTTGTCTTTGACTTAAACCTCAAAGGTCACTTTTCTGTCTGTATATTGTACTTCATGGCTTATTACTGTGCAGCTTTCTGTCCTTTGATAGAACCCATAAGACAGAATCCATACACTGGATCCAAAGCAACCCCACAGAGACTGGGCACACTGGACAACAGTACCACCAGCTTTGTAAAGAAGATGGACCAAATGAAAATGAAGCTTTCTCCTATCAATAGAAATGGCAGAGTAAATAGTGGATCCGCTTAAAAAATAGCAAGATCACTGAACTTAAGAAGTAGTAGGAAAGATGAGCAAAATAATATTTTCTATGACACAATGAAATACCTGTTTAATATCCTATTTTTTCACACCCTGGACACTGTAATAGGAAAACACTTTTGCCTAAACAGCATGATGGAGATTTGGGGTAAAGTGAAAGGTCATCACTGGCAAAATGACTGGCTGCCTTCCTCAATATACTTTAAATTCTGCTTGCAGTTATTTTGGCTTCCAGACTTAGGAAGATAAAACAATAACTTGCTATTCCTTTTGCAAACCACATGGCTGGCATCTTTTTTGGAGACCTTCCATAATTCAGTTCCCACAAGAAGGCTGCGGGTCCTTAGATTAACAAAAATGCCAAAATGTAATGTTTTCTTCAAGGTCAAAATAATGAGGTTTCTACATTTCCTGTGCAACTCTCCAAGAGAAACAAATAGTGTGAAAGACAGGAAGGAGAGTGAAAAATATCCCTGGGATATATTTCAAATACTAAAGCTGTTAATGAAATATAGGTGCCCGTGTAGCTCAGGATCTCTACTCACCAGAACAATTGCACAAATTGTCTCTGACTAATGACAATAAAAGGCCTGAATCTCTGTATTCCCTGGGCAATTTAAAATCTGAGTATAATGTATTGCAGTTTCATCTCTGAACTAATGCAACTGTATAAAAGACATTTTGTTTAAAAGACGACTTCTCTGTGGAGACTGAAGTACAGGGGGTATGGCTCAGAATGCTGCCAATCACAGAAGATCTTAGAAGAGCATAGAGAAGAATTTTGAAAGCCGCCTGTTTATCACAGCAATAGTAAGCATTTTTAATTGTTATTATTATCCAATGGAGCCATATAGTCTGATAAGACATGAAATTCCACTGAGTAATTTTTCAGGTAACTTCTCTTAGTCTTCTTTCATTCAGAAAAATATTCAAAAAAATCTCAGTAGTCTTAAATATCTCCCTCTAGTTCAGATACCATCATATTTACTGTTGTGGTGGTTTCTGTGTGAAGAAATTTTTGGCTTTCTCATGGTCACATTTACACCTTTTTAAGTCAGTAACGCATACAATCTCTTTGCTCCTGCAAGTGAAGCACAGCAAACGTTTCAGGGCATAGGGCTTAGATCTGACTCGTCAGGTCTTGGTAGTAGCTGCATCAACTATGCACATATTTATTACATTAAAGAGTCTGTGTGCTTCTTCTGCAGATTTCACAAAAGAAGGAGGCCTGCTGCTGGTTTCAGAGCCCACACTGACCTCACAGCCAATATCATCTCTGAAGAAAGTGTTGTATCACTGAATATTTACACCCAGCTACAGCCCAGAGGCCCTGATCAGGCTCTGTTCTGCAGATATTTTAAAGAAGTTCTCACCCCTGTCTCAGACATTTTTGAATCTGAGGCTTCAAGGCTCAGGTTCAAGGTTTCTGAGGCTTTCAAAGGAAAGAAGAAAGGAGAAAACCGAGGTGCTTTTCATGTATGGATACACTGATACAAAAATCTCCTCCTCAGAAATTTTCTTAAGAGGTAGACTTCATGTAGGCATCACAACCTTCAGAAGCTAAACTACCTCAGTGAAGAACTACGGATTAATTTCTGAAAGATTTGGGGTTTAACACGATTTAGAAAAACTCCAAAGAAATGAAGAGATTCTGGAAAGGCAACTACAAAGGTTCTAAGTGTGGTGGGAATGGAACACCTGCTGAAGACAGCCTGCTGCACAGCAACACCACCCTTTCCATAAAACAGGGCACAAAAATTTCTACAGCAAAGATAATCTGAAAAACACAGTTGAGCAAGAACATATTTTCTATTCTGGGGATCATACACGACATGGTTATTACACAATGAAAATACTTCTGTTACCATAAAACACTTTGAAGTACTTCACAGAGACCACCCAAATACTCAACTAATTCATAATCTAGCCTATATTTCACAGTCAGTGCTATGTAAGACTATGTTATTTCCCCTGTCCTTTGGTCTCTTACAGTTCCTTACAGAATCTGTTTAAAAAGCAATGTCAAAGTGTCAATGTGCTTTCTAAGGAGGCTATGGCTATCTGCATCCTGCAAATAAATCAGGGCTCTCCTTCTCAGGTCAGTCTATAAAAGCCAAAGGACTTGACATCAACAAAGAAGCCTCAGCCAGCAATATAATCATGTGTATTATATTAAACTAGACCAGCTGAAGGATTAACTGAAGCTCCATAAAATGAATGGATGTTGCTGAACTTCAGTATTCACATAAAAGACATGTACAGAGAACTAATTACAATTTCTGTTCTGTGTACTGTCGTTCATATTGCAGCTTCCCTGAGTAACATTCCCTCCATGATCGTGAAGCAGCAAACTGTCCCCAAAGGTCATGTGTAGAGTCATTATACAGAACCTGATGAGCATTGTTTCTGGTCTCTAATTGGAAACTACATTGCTCTGACTTGTCACAGCCTGTGTGTGTGCACCGATCAGTTGTTTCACTCATCTATTAAGACTCTTGCAGTCTTAAAGTCCGTACAGTGCTGAAGGAGCTTGCTGAATCAGGATATTTCACATTGGATAGTCATTCACTCATTGCTAACTAATGAGGAAAAAACACCAAATAAATCCAATGGATGAGAACTTATTCTATCATTTATCCAACAATACCAAAGCTATTTAGAAACTAACTTTAATTAGTATCCCATAGTTAAAACAAACATAATTATCCTCACTTTACCAAGTGATAAAAATAAGATTAAAGGTCTGCTCCAATGTCATAGTAAATCAATGAAAGGAGCTTCCAGGAACACAATGTTCTTTAAGGCTACATACAGTGCCAGGCTTTGGCAGAACGCAGCAATAGCTTTATCTGACAGGGTTTGCTGAATACTTCTGCTTTTGAGCCTCAGCAGAACATATCCTTCTACTTAATAAAAGTGTTTGATGAAAGTCTATGCAGAGTACTAAGACGCTGGTCTTGCTGGACAGTAACGACTGGAGTATTACATTATCCAGCCATCTCACTAATGCAGGCTCCTCTGGTGGATGAGAGGCTGCAGCATATACGGTGCTAATAATGATGCTTTGTGCAGGCACCTCGTGTTCTAGGACTGCCATCATGAAAGAAAAAGTACATCGATACCTCTCACTGCAGCAATATTTCCCTTTGGTCCCTCCACTCAAGCACCAAACAAGCACTTAACTTGGATCCGAGTTAATTTCATCTGAAAAACTCAGATGGTTATTTTTCCCCCTTCTTTTCCACTGTATCTTACAGCCGATGATCCCGAAGACATTTGTGTAAGAAAAGGTCTTTTCTGTATGAGGATTTCAGGAATACTTACCTGCTGCCAAGGAAGGTACATCTGAAAAATGTGTGGAGAAAGCAGATCCTTCTGAAGCTTTTAAAATAACCCTTAAAGTCTAAGCTCATAGAAGATAGTCTGATCTCTGCTGTTAGTAAAGAGGAATGAGGAAAAAGGAATAAAAGAGGAAAAAAAGACCATCGCTGCAATATGACAAACTCAGGGAATGTATCAAAGGGACATGCATGCAGATGGCTCAACAGTGACTTGAAAAAGGCTTCAATTGCTTGTACCTCAGGATGTCATTATCTGCTAGATATCTAACAGAACTAAAGTTTGTATTAAATCAGCTAGCTTCAGTACATACCTAGTATATAGTAAATCTTTGTACAAGGCTCAGCAGAGCTATTATATCACAGTTTCACAGCCTTCCTCCTAGCTGCTCAGCATTCTTTTTCTCTGTGCCAGATCCCTAATGCTGGTTACTCCCTGCTTCATCAGAGGATGCTGTTTAGCTCTTTCTGCAGCAGACTACTTTTTACCAATCTGTGAATTTCTCAGCATAGCTGATGCACTGGCCTTCCCCACCCATCCCTCCCCTTAGCACCACAGTTCAGCCACCCACTCACTCAAACAAGATTTAATTTCTTCCAACGGATATTAACTCTAAATCCCACCTGTGCGCTTATCCACTCTGCCTGTTATTTCAGCCCAGCTCTCATCTGTACTGTGGCTCTAATTATCAGGCCAGCCAGAGTCAGGGCTGCAGGTCTCCATTTCAATGGGAACAGCCAGCAAAGAACACAGAACCCCTGTGCCAGCATCATACTATACCATACCATACCACACCACATCCAAAAAGACAGGGGCTTAAAAGTAGAGGGGTGTGGGTAAGAGAGAAAGAGGATATCTCAGTCTTATTCTTTGTCACAGCTGAGTCTGAGCTTTTATTTACTGAGTCTAATGGATTCTGCTGTAGAACAGGCGAGAGTTTTCTGATTACAAAACAGAGGCAGGTGGGTGGAGGAGGCAGCAAGATGAGTAGCTCTGGATGTGACTGGAGCTGTGAGCTGCCAGGCAACTGCTGCCTGTACTGGTGGCACCAGTACTAGCACCACCATTGGCACTGGTAGCACAGGATCGGCTCCCACTGCAGGGCTCTGGCATCTCTTCTTCTCTCCCACAGCAGCATTCAGGCAAAGGAGGTGAAGCAGTGCAATGAGAGGTTCTGCTTTCATTTTCTACTGATTGTGAGATGGCAGGGCCATGGTGAGCTGTGGTACCCAGACTACAAATGAAGCAGCAACGGGGTTTGCTAGATTAATTATTTTGGCATTTTTTCACCATGTCTTGCAGTCAGGGAATGATCCTGTTTCTGTACCCTTCAGAAAAGCTAAAGAGCAGCTATGGCTACAATAAGGTGATGCACACTCCGCTACATGAAGAGATGTGCTTGCTCTTCAGTTAGTTAGATTTCCTTTATTAGGCCTGATGCTTGTCCAACACAGGTGAAATTATTTCAGTATTTGTTTGAGGACAGGTATAAAACCTGGTGTTGGGGGCAGAACAGTGCATGTATGTATCAGTATATTTTCAATACAGGAGCTTGGCTTCGGTAGAATCACAGATGTCACCAGACGCAATGGGTTGGGATCCTCATGCAGATATTTGGGCTTCTGAACATGGTCCAAGTCTAGCTCAACAGCTGTGCACCATCTGTGTTTGCTTGTAGAAGGGTAGCAGTGGTGGGGAAAGCATAGATAGAAGTTTGCAAATAAATGAGGTTGTGGGTGTATTTTCTGTTTCAGTGGAGATTTTTGGAAAATACTGAATAGCCAGCACCTAAAAATACAGCAATAGTGTGCTTGTTTTGCTAATAAGTTCAAAAAGTAAAATCTCTTGGAAGAGATTTTTGTCAAGAGATAAGACCGAGGCTCAGGGACAGTTAACACAGCTGTCCCATATGGTACTGCTGAGTCCCTCAGTTGCTGGTGGATGAGCTGTTCTTAATAGGATCTCACTCTTCTCTTGAGCTGGGTCTATTCTGTTCTGTGCAAATCAGCCAGTATAGGCACTGAACCAGGTATGATTGTCTTGTGTCCTAAATGATATCTGAGCACAAAGACCAGTGGTATTATCTCTCCCTGCACTTCCAGCATCTGAGCAGACACGTAGAAACATGTCTTACACCTCCCTTTGCAGCTCCACAGTACAGGTAGGAAACACCCTGGTCCTGGTATGCACCAGGGCTGTGCTGTTATCACCAGCTGACTGAGAAAGAGCTGTTGTCTCCTTTGCTGCTGTCTGGGTATCACTTACATGTGCTGCCAGACATATAGAGTGTGGTTTGCATAGGGGAGAAGAGGAGCTTGCTTGCTATTCTTGTGTGTGGGATTCTGCTGGCTACAAGAGTGTGCTGCTGTGTCATGAAATCATCTTGTTCACCTGGAGCTCCATGCAAAGCTCCCTTTCATTTGTGAGTCTGAATAAATAGTACCACTTAAATATGACAAGATTTACCAGTTACTTCCTGAATTTTCAAGGTGCATCTTGGTGTTAACATTCACCAAAGAAAAGAAATGATGCTTACAGAATTATATTTTTAAAATTTCATTCATCATCTTCTTTTCTTGTCTCAGATAATTGCTCACAAAGTTCTCACAGATTTAGGCCACTGGGTATGCTTTGTTCAGCTGTACAATTTATATCATGTAGAGACAGGGCTTTCCTTCAGGTATTCAACAAAGCAATTAAGAACCCTCTGTACGCAAACAACAGCCTTATGTGATGGATGTTCACATTTGTTTCTCCTCTCATTCTGTTGCCATTCTGAATCCTGTGTATTCGTTTTCCTTTACACTCTTCTGACAGAGATTTGTTTTGTAATGCTGTCTTCTGAGCACAAACCAGGTAGATGTAGAAGGAAGAACAGGAGAGTGCCAGTTGTACTGCAAGAAGCCATCCTAAGCACTATAATTCAACCTCGGGTCCATGAAGATATCCTCTAATATTACATTCTGGTCTCCTCTACACAACAACCTTTTCCATGATGACTTGGGTACTTGAGACAATTGCTATAGAAGACTGAATGCAACATATTGGCTTCTGCAGGAAGAGCTGCTTAGTCTCAGATCAGTAGGAGAAAGGGCCATTTTCTATCCCTCCTTTCAGTTTTTGAAGACTATGCAAAACCCTGAGGAGGGATTATTTGTCCCTACCTTTGAAGGACAGACAGGTCTGTGGAGAGCTTCAAATGTGACAAAAAAGATGCGCTATCAATGCAACTCACAGAAAATAAATCAATAGCCACATAGGAGGAACTGACTGTGGGCTGTCAGACACTGCCTCTTCTAGACGGCAATGCTTATCACAATCTGATTACAGTTGGTCCTAAAGTGTTAGCAAAGCTTCAAATTGGCACAAAGGAGTTAATATATATATTATATATATATATATATATATATATATATAGCTCCTGAAATACCACATCTAATGACAGCAAATGAAAAGGCGGTCTGTGGTGTGGCTGACCTGGGGCCATGCCAGCTGGCTGAGTTCTGAAACAATAGAAAGGAAATAGGTCACTTCACTTCTTATTGTTTCCTTGTCTTCTTAAACCTCCAGCAGACTGGCCTGCACAAATGCAGCCCCCTAAACTAGCTCACGCCACTGTCCCAATCTTAATAAGAGAAGAATTTACTAATTCAGATCAGTTTTGAGAAAACAGTGTACACTGAAAATTTGTCAGAAAGCCCAATTCCACAAGGTTTTTCAGTACCTCTCGGTTTGCAATTGGAAACACTGAGAGAACTATCATTATAATTTTACGTGACAATTTTTCTTAAGAAAAGGTTTTGAAATGATTACTCTCCTATTAGAACTGAGGGTTTTCAATCTATATAGTTTTGCTTTTTTTAGAGCCAGTCTATAATCTCAAAAATCTAGGAACTCCCATATTGGTCACATCTGACATCTGTTTTCTTTAATCATATCTCTAAGTAAAGATATGATATGACAAGATATGATATCATATCTCTAAATCACCTCACAATAGAAACATGGGACATTTCATCCCTAAATAAAGGGTATGTCTAGAATCAGTCTCTGCAGAATTCATGGCTCCTCTCATAGGAAGCAATATATAATCTCCATGTTTGGCGATAGCTAATGATTTAGAAACAGTGTTTTCCCTTCAATCATTTCCAGTGTAGATACTTGGGACTTTTTTCGCATGTTATTATTCAATGAGTATCCTACCTTGTTTAATACATTGTACACTTGTAAGCAGAGAAAAGATTTGGGAAAAAAAGACCTGAAAGAATTACCTGCATAGTTTTAGAACATGCAGATTAAAATAGGAGGGCAAAAAATAAGAGGGAGATTCAAGATGACTGTATTACAAAATGAATTTTTGACAGGCCAAATAATTAAAGCAAAGAGCAGTCTCTTAGAGAACAAGATAGATAGAAACTTTACTTACCAGGAAACTAAAAGTTATAACAAAGTAAGTATTATGTAAAAGAAAAAAAAAAAACATCAAAAAAACCAGCTTGTCCATACTGCAAGGAAAAGTGTCTATGCCAAAATTTTTCTGCGTCACTATTTTCTAACACTCAGACTTTTCTCCCAGAAAATATTCCACCCTAGCTTTAGCTCTCTGCCTAAAGCACAAGCTAGAAGAGATGAGGAAAAAAAAATAATTGCTAAATAGTAGAGCAAAGAATATGAACTGCCTGCTTCCTCCCAGCTCTCCAGTATTGCTAATGTCTTTACCAACAGGTTTTCCCATCTTCTTTCCTTCCTTCCTTCTTTCCTTCCTGTGAAGTACTTGCAGTTTAAAATTAGACTTAAAAAACAGCATTCTTACTACCCTTAGAAAATATTAATGGCAGAGTCTTGCTGCTACTTGTTCAACATTTAGAAAAAAATTAATTCACTTAGCTTTCAATATCTTTTTGGCAAATTGAATGTAAAGCCCTGTTTTGTTATACAGAGCTATATTCTCCTTTATTAAACAACTTATGGAAAAAATAAAAGTTCCCATTACCTATTATAATCAAGAAAGCTCTTTCCTTTTTTTTCTTTTTTTTATTCTTTCTTGTATGAAAAGATAGAGAATTAAAAGAGCAAATGTGGATCCAATTTAACATATTCTTCATGATCTCTGAAGGTCAGGGAACTGATTCAAAGAAATAAATCACTAATGGTTATTATTGCAGTATCTCCATAGAAGTGCCATATGTTATGAGCCATAGGCAGTGCTCCTGTCCCCCTTGTGGGAGACACACAACAGTTGCAGAATGGCAACAGCTTCAGACAGGGAACTGCAATGGGTGCCAGCAGATAAAGGCTAAGATTAGAGCACTTTAGAGAGCGCAACAGGACAGAGCTTTACTTTGGTAGTTCAGCCCATGCAAGACAAGACTAAGGACAGTTGCTCAGTGAATTCATTTGTGCTGGAACACATGGAAGACTGTCTGCCACAACCTTATTAGCGTGAGGATTTTGCTGTCCTTTGGACAGCTTTGAATGGACTTACAAAAGTGAAGATGATACAGCTGTTAAGCCTCACCTTTCACCTTGGCTACAGAACTTTCTGAAGGAGCAGATGGTCCTGAGTTTCAAACCATGAATCACTGTCAGAAAGTGTATGCTACACAGGGCTGACAAAGCTCAGTAGGTAACATTTTCATTACTACCCGTGTCACTCTGATCAAGCACCTTTGCTGCTGTGATGATCTTTATAACTGCAGCACTAAAGCATGAAAAGTAAATACAGGGAGTCAGAAAATCACACTTATTCAATGCCTCTAAGTGATGGAGGAAGACCAGGAGCCCTTGAATTCAATTATATTAGCATATTGTGTCAGCCCTTTTGCTTGTATTAGGTGGAAGTGTATCAATGCAATGTGAAATGCAATTGCTCTTGCTGCATTTCATAGAGAACTCCTCTATCTTTGATATCATTTTCTCTATTAGAGGACACACCCAAACAAGAATCATTAAATCTGGTATGAAAAAAAAAAAAAGTGAATGTAAGATGAATGAAAAAGAGTGGGGAAAATCAAAACTTGATGAATTTTGTGGTAGCCTTCAAATACAGCAGAAAAATGGTGTTGAAAATTTCAAGAAAATGCAATATTTGAGATCACTTGTCAGCATTGGACTAGATGAAATTGAACATTAGAAACCTCAATAATTATATGATCTGAAAAGTCTTGAAGTATTTAAAAACATTTCATATTTATGACAATTATAACTCTCAAAAAGACATTTCAAGTTCATCTATCTTTTTATTGATAAGTATGAACCATGGCTATTCTTATGCGATAGAGCAGAGGTCCCTAAAAGCTGAGGAATTCACTCATCTGCCTTGCCATTCCTTTCATTCCTTTCCTTCCCTACTATATTCTTAAACACTTTTGTAATAATTAACAGTGATTATCCTATCTCCTTACTGACTCTGACAATTGCGTATTTCTTCTACTGAAAAGGAGAGCTGCTTTGGCTGCATGGTAAACCCTAGGGACTCTGCTGCTGGAAGCAGCATCTTCCTGGGCTGGGCACAGGCTCCTGCCTGTTCTCATCCTCTCCACCTTCAGGGCTACTGTAAGTACCTCAAGCTCTGTTTCGGGCAGCATTGTGACCATCCCTATACATCTTTGTCTTAAGTTAACCCTCTTGAAGTTGATCTGATAATTGATCTGCCCCTGTACTTTTAGTGAAAGCAGGTACTTCAGGTCATAGAAAAAAGCCTGGCTCAGGCCAGTGGCTAGTCTGTTGTTTCCCTTATTCCAGGATCTGATTCCTGCCAAGATTACTTTTTCTGTTGAACTTCCCCGAAAAATTCAGAGGCAAAACATTGCTTGGTTCAAGGGGCACACGCCAAACACTAAGGGAAAAATAAAACAATATTCAGTTTTTTTGCGTGACATAAAAATCCAAACTTGGATTTAGTTTCAGTAAAGAAATATGATCCGCAAAACTATTGAGAAGGGCTGGACTGTATAATATGAACCAAATCAGAAAACATGAAACTTCAAGTTAGAAGTAAGCCTGAGTTTCTGAATAAGCTCTGCCCAGGCTAGTTGTGCAACCACGTTTGCTAACGCAGCACTGCGGCTGCACGCTTGCATGCTCAGTGCTGTTTGGCACAAGGTGCAGCACAAGGAAATTGCACCTTCAGGCAGAACAGAAGAACAGCTGGCTAAAAACAAACTCCCTAACATGGGTCTGTTTCAGCTACTTGAGAATAAGCAGTGTGGGGAAAGGGCTGCCAATTCAGGTGGATAATGTTAAGCAAATGCTGGAAAAATAGACTCTCTGGTATGATGAAAAGTACAGTATTATATGTGCATGATCCTTTGCCTTCTATATAAAAGCGTATATAACAAGATATCTGAGATATTATATATTTAGTAGAAAGGTGCTTTATTCACCTAAATATACCCAGAGGGCTAGGTAGCAGATACACTTCTTTACAACTAGGCTTTAGAAAAAAAATCATAAAATAAATCTACTATTATTACATTACAACTGGAAATGGAATATATTTTTCTCTTCCAGTATACTGAAAAGTAAAATGCATCTTGTCATGTCTGAATAGACTATTGTTTCAAATTAATGAAACAGCCTTCATACAAAAAAAAAATTCCTACCATAACATACATTTTCTTCTTAAAAACAAAGTTTGTCTCAAATATCTTTCCCTTCCAGTATACATTTCATAATGGCAGTTTGCAAAATGTTTATACATGGGCACATGGGCATCTGCACACACAGGCTTTCACAAGCCTGTGCAACATTATTTTCTAGGAAGCAGAAAAAAGCTTTGGCCTCACAACACATCTTGAAACTGCATTATAAATGCATGAAACAAGGCACTGAAAATCAAAGAGACAGATTTTCAAAGTTTCTTTTGATAATCTAGAGTGGAAACAATTCACCTAATTGCTTCTTCTTGTGTTTTAAATTCTGTTAATTGTTTTCCACTGCATCTTTTCTCTAGTGTGACATAGATTACTCTTAACATGAAGCAGTAGCAAAAGATGAAAGGAAGAGAAGACAAATGAATATAATATTACCCTTGCAAATGACTACATTTGCAAGCAGAGTCACAGTGTATGAAGGAGCACGAGCAGATTTCTTTTTGTACACTCTGTCCACTTCCAGCTGCATAATGCATTTTTCAATGGGTTAAATTAACCCCTGAGCAGAAGGCCAGGCCTTGACCAATGTTCCATTTAAATGCCTCTTAAACTGTTTCCACCTCTGCCCTTTCCTACAGCCTGCTGTGTAAGTGTTAGTCTAGCTCAAGAGGGAACAGCAAGCCTCATTATCCAGAGAAACAAACAGAAAGGACAAAACGAGGTTGGGGATGAATAACTATGGACTGAAATCTGACTGTGCAATTTGAAAAAGGATCTTGATTTTTTTTTTTTTTTAATGAGTAAAAGAAATCCTTAACTTGCAGTGACAATAAGTTTCTTCTGCTTTAAAAATGTAAAAATGTTTTCAGGTAATGATAATTTAATTCAAAGAGATCGATGTAGCTATAACATCTTTTCCATAAAGCATAAATGAAAACAAGACAAGTGCAGATAACTGTGTGTAATGGTCCCTTTAAATAATTTTGACATGTTTTCATGATTTTTTTTTGTGGTGATAATTCAAGAGATCTATCAGATAATTACTTAAATATATGAGATGTGCTATTCATCTAAGGAAAAGGTTAGTGCCATCATAGGCCATGTAAATCTTATTTTATGAAAAGGAACGTAAATGAAATGATCACCTAAGTCAAGGTTTTATAAAATATTGACTAGGATTATGTTTGCTTTGGGAGTAATTTTATTTTAATCCCTCATTTGAGATTCTATTCCTATTTACATTAGACAATCAATCAAGAAATGCCATTGAATGGCAGCTGGGAATAAGGTCAAAACTGCAATATGCTTACCTTTGGAATTATTGAATATCTCTTTTATAGACATGCAAATAGTGGCATGGATCTTTATTTTTCAGTGGGCTGCCTCATAGATCCATCTGTGTGGGAAATGGAGAATATGCTGCTCCCAATGGATGCCAAGATTGATTCTAGATGCCATGTTATCAGTATCTGATATAATTACTACTACTTTCTTTCATACTAGACCAGAGCTTTAATTTCTTACCAGAACATATTTTTAAGTATTTCTTTTTATGTTGTTTTTTTCTTTGTGTGTGTGTGTTTTTTTTAAGGAGTTCACTCAAAATCTATACTTTTATTTTTACGTCCTTTTCAAGTAAGGCCTTCCAAGAAGTCTGACTCCTTTCTACATAGATCCTAAGTGTACTTAAATGAACTAGCTCTTGTGACTGATGCATGTCTGTCATTCTACTAAATGCAAAATATTTCATGATGACATTTCATTTGGCAATGAAATGTAAAGCTCTCTCTGTTCTGGAGCTGTGAAACAAAAGCAGTCATTATACTTTTGCTTTTCTGTTTCTTTTAGAGTGAAGAATTGCTAAAAGAAACTCAAATGATTTATTATTCAATCTAAAGTAACTTCAATAGTGATTTTTGAGTTGTGGATTGGGGGTGGTTGTTCTGTTTATTTCTTAATTCCTGCATAGGTCTGGTCCATCTGTGGGAGTACTGCAAACCCATAATAGCTAGAGAAACTGCCACCTCCATTAATGTGTTTTGGAAACTGAGGCACCAGACATTGTACCTGAGTACAGCACCAATTGTAGTACCACAGCATGATGTGAGAGGGAAATGCTTGCTTTCACTGCAGCCCAGTCCTCACCTCTCAGTGTTAATATGAATATCCAGATACAAACTTACATATCGTAGTTCATGTCTGCAAGATCATCATCTGGGTATAGAAGATTTCAACTAAAAATTATTTAAGTGTTGAATTCCTCACAATTTCAATACGTTCTACAGCAAATTTCCAAGTGAACTTTCTAAGAAAAAAAGGATTTCTGCAGAAAGGTATTCATAAGTTTAGCAAACCAAGCCTCGTGGCTTAACCAAAGCCCAACAGATTGCCAGCAACTAGGGAGTTTCAGTGCTTCGTTCACAATAAAATCTTTGTATATGTGGCTTTATTGTGTTTGTATCTCATATTCTTATTCTGAAAAAAAGTAGCTAATAATACTTAAAAGTCTGTTTTGAAAATTAACTGAAGAACACTTAGCAGTGCTTTGAAAACCTTCACATGCCATGTCACTGCCAAGTGCTACTATTGTTATTGTGTCTTGAACAATAGCATCAGCCAGGGATTGGTCCAAACCAGGACTAAAAATATCCAGGGATAAAGACTTCCAGAAGCTTCAAAAGAAGCAGCCACCAAAGCTTATTTTGAAAGGAGAGAGTACTGACAGAGTACTAGGAGAACTTACCAAAGAATCTGTGCCTTTTTCACTTAGTGGCTTCAGGTAGGCTGCTCATCATGCTTTCTTTTGAACAAAAACAGAAGGGCTTTATTCTACCCCCCACCCCCCCAAAATCCTTTACAAAAATAAATCTCATAGATTTTCTTCACAAAAGCATACAAAAGAGTTTTTTTTATATCTACCTGCATTTTATTTCTACCTGCAATCATTCCACAAATTCTCTTAACTTTTTTATCTGACATAGTTTTATAATTATCGTCTGTCATATTGCTATTTGTACAGCAAGTTCTCCTGTGTTAAAAAATGAAGGCACTAAGTTTTAATGGATGACCTAAGTTTGACACAGCTATGTATTACAATCAATGAAGCTCTAAATAATGTGAAAAGTACTTTTCTGCGTTTGTTTTTTGTTTTCTTTTTGACTGCAATGACAATGAGGAGGCAAATGCGAAAATGTTAGATCAATTCTGAAAGCTAGTTGGTGTCACACTTCACTGAGATACATATACTGCTTTCTGTTCTGTGGTTAGTAGTACTTCTGTTGTCTTGATCTTTATGTCACGCTCCAACTTAGTAATTTTCTTCCCCTTTATGTGACTGAAAGTTGAGTTGCATGATACAAGTATGAGACATTTATTTTTTATCCTTACATACCTGCATTTGAAAATGAGCTAAAGAGATGCTTAAAAGCATCCAGACTGGTCCTGCATATTTGCTGGTAAAATAGAGATCTGGTTAAGGATGGGTTACACAGAGGGATGCCTTGTGTTTTTGCATCTAAACATGTGGAAAGGTGCATATATAGGTGGCTAAAGAAATCACCATTGCTATGTCTATTCAAACCTTCAAAGGAACTCTTTTTTCTCCCTAAAAAAATTACAACCACTGCACAATAATTTGACAATGATGTTGCATTGTTCTGCCATGAGCAATAATTCACAACAAGCATACCTAACATAAGGGAGATTCTGAACAGTTAGTTCTATCAAGACTTAAAGATAATTTTGAAGAATGAAAGAGATGCCATTTTTATTGAGTTTCTAAAATAAAATTGTTAAGCCCTTAGACATATCCTTCTCATACCTTCTGAACATCCCCGAAAGCTCCTTTTGCCTCCTTCCTTCAAAGCACTTCCAAGCAGGCTCATGGAGCCTTTCAAGCTTTGAAACTAGTTTAAGGTTTAATCTCAGGTACTGCATATTGAAATAATCTCATTTCACCATGTCTAAATAATAAATTAAATGGGAATCTAAAGCAATTTATTACATATTCCTGTCTAGATATATGTATGGGAGACCCTGTCCTGGTTGTGCTTTTAATATTTTTGCCCTTCCTTAAGTGATCCAACTGTATTTGTAGACTGTGAGTACAAATTACCAAGGAAGTTTAATAAGTCATAATGTTTTTCATTTTTTTTTCCCTAGAACAACTATTTAAAAAATCTCAGAGATCTTACCAAAAAAAGAAAAAAAAGGAAAAGGAAAAAAATCCCGTAGAAAATGTGCATGTGACTTCACAGACACAAAACTTTTTTCATGACATGATCTGTGAACATGTACAGATAAATTTGGGGTGACGGATTTTCAGTTTTGTACTATGGTTTCCCTTCAGGTTTTGATTGGCAGCAACAGACAATCTCACATAAATTTCAAGTACTAAGTCAAATTCTCTGTTCTCTGTTCAATTCTTTCTTAGTCCTTACTTGAAGATACCCTCATAGCAGTATCTAAACATTTATGTAGGGGCATTTAGGACAGAAATCCACAAAATACATATAGTTAGCATGCAACTGCACTGGAGCCCCTTTTTGAATCCTCTGGTTCACCAGCTCATGTTATTTGCCTTAGCTTAATCCCTGCTTTGAAAGAAGTTCGTGGGTCCCTGTGGGAACAGTTCAGCTCAGTAGAACCGCACTGGTTGTTTCTTTTAGGGCCATGCTGACCTGGCTGTTGGTTAGGTTAGTGCAATGATGAAATGGCGAAGTCAGAGATACAGAGGTGAGGATGGAAGGGAAAGAGTGTCATGAGATTAAAGCACATTAGGAGTAAGAAATTTACAAGCATGGCAGAAGGCTCCTCTAGATCACCAAGAATTGTGATATTGTAGGCAACTGAAGAGAGTGAAGAAGCTCAGAAGCTGATGAAAAAACATAATTTCAGTCCCTGTGGAAGAAACCACTGGGGAAACTCATAATCTAAGGACACTTTTTAAATGGAAATAGGATGGTCCTGACAGAGATTGAAGTCTCAGAGGAGGAAGTCATAGAGGAGTTCAACAACTAGGACAACTGTATATTCATCTGAGAGGCCTGAAGCAGGGAATGTGTGAGGTAGAAGAGTAAATGAAAAGGAATTTATTCTTAAAATGTTGACTGTGCTTGAAATGGGAAGGTCACTTCTTTGGTTCCTTGAAATGGGACACAGGTAAAAACCTGTGAATTACTCTTTTACAAACTGTAGTTTTGTTCTGGGGAATGCCCTGAAAAGTCTAATTGAAGAGTAAAGCAAGGAAGTGTAACCTGATAAAATCTTTCCGATTTAGCTTCTTTACAGAAAATTATTGTTCATTTATCTTGCAGAGTTGTTTGAAATAGTTAACCAGGTGGATAAATAAAGGCAGATACAGTAGTTTACTGGAATACACTCTTAAAATGGTTGCAACATTTTTTTAAATGTGCATAGGGTCAATCATGATATATTAAATATCTATGAAACTAAATAAATAGTAACCCCCAAGTGCTCTTTATTGAGTATCTATACAGAAGGCACTATGTGTTCTAAGATTCCTACATGCCATGATGTTTGTTCGTCCCTGGAGAGACACACTAGGTATCATAACACTTTGTTGTCATCATTGTGGTACATCCCATTGTAGTCAGTGAAATGCTGATTAAGTTGTTTGGGCTGGTGCTCCTCACAGTTACAGCAATCACAGGTTCCTTCTGGGGAAATGCTTTTAGGCTTACTTCCACCCTAGACCTCTAGGGTGTGCCTTGTGTTTCAGAATCCAGAGGAAAGTAAGATGGTATAGAGGGCCAGGTGAAATTGGTATGTGGCTACTGTTGCACAGGCAGGGCTACCTCCCAACATGAGTATCTTCCTGAAAATTAGGAATTGACTGGCCAATCTGCACCCTCTACTAGGTGTTAACAAGGCATAAACAGAATTTTTCATGTGTTCCAGAATTAGACTTAACAGTAATATTTTTCAGCAAGCTGGTTATTCTCAAAAAGCCACAGAGTAGCTAATGCTTATGTACCGCTGGCCAAGTTATCAAGGGCTAGGAAGGTTGTTAGCTAAATGATATTTTAAAAGCAATTTAGAACTTCCTGCAGTGTCCATGGCCTTTCTATTTCTGTTTCTTTCTTTTTTTTTTTTTTCTGTTTATTTGCCTATTACCATCAGCATCAGAATCACAGACCAGTGAGTATATTAGTGGCAGCAGTGTGATGTATATATGGAAGATTCACAGGTCAGGTGCACTGGGAATACATTTGAGACATTACAGATACAAGGAAGTTTTCTAAGGTATGAGTCTGAAGGATGGATATTGCATCAGAGGACCATCCATGCATGTCATAATGTCAATATGAAAAAGGAATGTGAAATCACCCTGAAGAGCTTACACTTTGTATGTGGACAATTGCTTTGCCAAACCTCGAAAGTGATCCCATAGAGATGACCTTAGTTAACAAGGCCAAAAAACTTACATATCCTGATGAGAAAAGTCCTGAATTTCTCTCACTTTCAGCATCAAAATTTTGGAAATCTCTTTTCACAAACCATAAAACACAGAAGTCTTTTAACATTTAAAAATGTTATGAATAGAAAAGGACCTGAAAGAAATAAAGGAATTTGATGTCCATGAGCCACACGGAATCAAACATTCAATCTGTGGTGGGTGTGCTTATTCCTTGAGACCACTATTTATGCCTCCCTGACTTAAACCAGAAGACTTGCTTTATATTAACATGTCCATCCAGTCCGACCAAGAAATACTATTCCACCTTAATAAAATCAATTATTGAGTTTGTGATCAACATAAGTTAAAGTGAATGGAATTACTGTATTTTCAGGTTTTTATGGTTAAATATTATGGGATTCCCTTGTCCTCAGCCCTTCCATCTGTTCATCTATGACACCAAGCAGGGCAGAATGTGTTTTTTTCTCAGTGGCATGGTTGATAGCAAGATTCTTGGCTCTGATCAGCTCTTTTCAAGAGTTATCAGACCTTAGATGCAGCAAGCCAGCTGGGCATAACCTTGAGGGATCTCAGCAGCAGGGAGCCGGTAGGAGGTTCAGAAGTATGAAAGGAAAAAAGTGTAATAATGGAGATAGGCATCCATCTGGTATTACTCATGTATTGCCCATTTTTTCTTGCCTGTCACAGAGTCAAGGCTGTCTTGCGAGAAGAGAAATCTACTGCCAGATAAAGGAATAGTGTTGCAGCAAAGATGAAGAAGAGCTAATGGTAAATTGTGAGATGAAAAACACAGAAGAAAGAACTGTATGGCCTTGAGAAATGCAGTAATGCAAATGGGATCAAATGTAATAGTATAAAAGTACAAGATCATGTACTGAGGAGAAAAGGAATTTCTACCATGAGCTGGGATCTGATCAGACAGAAGTGACAGTGAAGAAGAAAGATGTGGGTGTAGGAATCAGTCACAGAACGACTCAGAGCATGCAGCATGATATGGCTGTAGAAAAAGATTAATTCCATACTTGGGAATATCAGAAAGAATGTGTCTGGGACAGAAACGTGTACAATGTATTTTGTGCAAGACTCTGGTAAGGTTCTGTATATGTAATTCTGGCTGACTTTAATCAGAAAAGGGGAGTGAGGAAGAAGGGGTTTAAATTGAAGGGCAATGGCACTGTTACCAAGGGTCTGGCTTCAGTGACTCCGTATCTATTCCTACTTATGTCTCTGATTGAAGGGGAGATAAAAAGCTTTCTTGACACAGTATATATGATTTTTTTTTTTCTGAGTGCATATATAAAGCATGACATTTCAAGCATTTATATATTACTTTCTCTGGATTTATTATGCCTGTCTTAATAAAGCCTTATAATTAAAATAATTACAGTTAAATTTTAGATAATGTAGATAAAACTAAAGCAAACTCTGGACTACACACCTTTCTCACAAGCTGATGATATTGTTCAATGGCTCATTTCCTTGGGACCTAAAGAAGTACAGTTATTAAGCTCTTTCAAGGATGGGTGTTCTTCCCTGAACAGCTTCTATTTAGAACAAAAACCATTTATTTATCACCCTCTTTTCTTTCCATATTGTGTTTAGGTTTTGAATCAAGAAGATTGAAAGAGATATAGAAAAGAGTTAATCTCAAAGTATGTACCCATAAAGTCATTTACCGCAGAACTCACTAATTTCAGTCTTGCCAGGCTATTTCAACAAATTCCTGTAGTTAACACGAATTCAACAAATCCTGAGGATAAGGTGATTTCATCTGTCTTTGATATTTACCAGTCTTTTTTTTCCCTGCTGATCTGTCAGTCCATGACCTTGAAATAATTATTACTCAGAGCCTAGCAAACTCTAGCTCATTACTGTTTCTCTTCTCCACAGGCAGCATATAGATATATTTTTTTAAGTTTTACATGTTGAAGCTTATAATTAATATAATTTAAATTACAAGGGAGCTGATTTAAGTGCAGTAAATAGAAGAAAATCTTAAATCTTTTTTTGTGCCCTGGAGCTGGGAATGTCAGATTTCAGAAGAGACTTGGTATTCTAATCATCTGACTCTGGTGGCAGAATACTTTAACTAGTACAGTCGCATACCAGTCTGTTAAAGCTGGATGAAAACATGTCACAACAAAATGATACTGAAAATTAATTGCAGACACATTCTTTGTAATGGCTAAATTCCTGGTCAGAATAAGTTGTCTTGCTATTATTTTAATCCAAGCTAAGAGAAAGGTTATTTGGGAACGTGAACGTGAAGTGTTGCTACATAATCTCTCACAAACTTTACAATTGATAGGGTCAAGTATAGCCCTGGAATAGGAAGATGATCATCCAAGTTCTAGGATTTTTTTGTATCAGTTGATAGATCCAAAGTACACATCAAGAATGTGGTTCTACAGAGAAACAAATCCTGCACCAGTACACAGCAATAAGATTCTGTTTGATATTCTCCCTGCAGAGCCTCAACATATCTTGGCAATTGCATGTAGTACAGTCTTGATAGATGACTGTGTTATTTCCTCCGTGCAGATGGCACCCTAGTAGGCAAAATCAAACAGATCTTATCATACTCAAGAACTTCTACCATTTTTGACAGTTCACAAGGGAGAAGAATTTAAGATTTCTTTGAATTTTTACTGTGGATAAGGAGCAGTGTTTAGACAGCGTGATGGTATGGCAAAGAATTCATTGGGAAGTTTTATTTTCACCTTGAATCAATGAACTCTATATTGTACTATTTTTATTTCCAAGAAAAGATGGCTGAATTTGTTTTGCTTTTTAATTGATGGATTTTGGTAAAAAATTATGAGAGTGCATTCTGGAATTGGTGTTTAGAAAGTCATATACCTCCTATGCTTTCACCTCTGTGTTCTAACCTCCAGATGGTCAGGGCTACAGCTTCGAAGAAGTTGCTGAATAATGCATTTGTCTGATAATAATCCATTCAATGTTTTCACCGACTGTTCAGTTGAGTATTCTGAGCTAGTCCTCTCACCATGGTACATAACCATCATTCCACTTAGCCATGTCTGCCTTATTGCCCAGCAAGGGCCTGCTTTTTTCAGACTTTTTAATTTTTATGTATGAAATGTTTATGAATTTGGATGATAAAAATGTTTATGAGTAATTTAGCAGGCATGCCGGAGTGTTTAAAATGGCTTATTGTGTCTGGCTGCACCATCTGCAGAGAAAGTCACTAGACTTTTCAACAGTTCTCACGGGAAAGGGTTCTTTTAAGCCTAGTTTGTTTTAATCAATGCATGTGCCAATGTCACACGAACTGCAATTTGAAAATAAATTTTAAAAATGTTCCTAAATATATATGCTTTTAACTACAGCTAAGGAGTTAAGTGCTTGGATTAATGGTACACTAATTAATACTGAAAATATGTGCCCTTCTGTAGCAAGTACAATGTTAATGACATTAGCCCAAAGGGTCCAAAGGGAATTTACCAATTCTGTCAGAATAAGCACAAAAAGATGCCAGCAGCTCTTGCCTTGGATTTCAGTTACGTGAAAGCATCTTGTTAATGTCTTTGATTGTCAGATAAGTAACTATGCAAAATGGAATTATGTGGCTTTCCATATTTGTCCTTGTACTCCATGGGATACATATAATCTCCAATCAGTTTACACTTCAAAATCAGTTTTTCCCTTCTATGTCCTTTTAGAGGACTCTGAGATCACAACTATGAACAATGAGTTTCCTGGTGTAATTAGATCCATCAGATTCTGCAGAAAGCCAACATGGGAAGCATATAGTATGTGGGCTGCTCTGAAATTAATGCCTCTATTTTATGTTGTTGGCCAACAACATCAGAGGCAATTGGTGGTGGTATAACTCACAGGCTATTTTTTCTCTAATTAACAATATATCATATTTTGAAAACATTAATATCTAAAAAAATGTGATTGAAATTATAATTAAAAAACCCACAAGATATATTACTTCTGCCATCTTTTTCTATCTTAAAAATGAAAGTATTAATGCTTCTTTTGCATGCCTTCTCTAAGAAAGGGAGACTGAGTTCTAATTAGACAAAGTTTCTTTAACGTTTCTGTTACGTATCTAATAATAATAAGGAAGCACAGATTTTAATTCTGTAGAGGACACATTTACAAATCCTGGAGTGGCTGTTTTATCACCTATTCTGTAAGATAGAGATTCCCTCTGCAAACAGCTATACCACCCACAGTGTTCCTATGAACTGTTTTTCATTGCCCTCAGCTCTACTAAAGAAAAAAAAAGAACATTTCAGGCAGTCAGACCGGTTAGAATAAACACCATATGAAAGTGGTTTGGGCTAACTTGAGTGACTGTGCCTGGAGGACAAAATCAATTTATAGAGAGTGATGAATAACTAGGTGTGGGGGAAAAGTATGTAATATCTCTAGCTGGCACAGCAAGCGTCAGAACAGAGAGTATGCCTACAGCCCAAGTCATACAAGATGCAATAAAAAGGATGTTGGGAATGAGTCTCTCTTTCACTAGTGTATACATTATATCTATGCAAAGAAGTATAGAGATACAAGCAAATAAGACTTCTCTACTGATATTTATTATAAGCCAACTCTTATTTTAAATGATATATTAAAAGTAACTTAAGAGGTTAAGACCCACATTTCCTCTCATTTAATATAACAGGATAATTATTTTGGAGATTATAGGGAATGTTTTGGATTTCAGCTAAACTGTTTAATATACTCAATGATAAGATATGCAGCGCCTTGTTTACATAGCATATTTAGGTCATGCTATGCATTAGGACTAATCTCATAGAACAGCTAATGACTGATGTGCTTCTCTGCTCTCCTTCCAATGATATTAAAATAAATATGGAAGGTAAATGTGAGATGAAAATGCACCCAAACAATGAAATGTAGTGTTATTAAAGTAATATTAAGGTCTGTAAAGTTGGATGAAAAGAAAAATATTTTTCAAGTTCCTTGGAGAGTGTTTGTATACTGAGTACACTATAGAAACAATTTCATACAGAAGGTATACAAAAAGGTTAGATCTAAAAAAATCTGACATCCACATAGTGGAATGGTGTCTGGTTTAGATCTGACCATAATGCTTTATTAATATAAGTGCCTTCAAACAGAAGATGGAAAAGGAACATTTCTTTTGCATGGTTAAATATCTGCAGTGTGGTACAAATTTTGACAAATTGACATATTTTGGTTTGTAATATTTTATGGAAAAGAAAGAAATCCTCCTGGGTATTAAATACTTCATACAGTATCTGAAAAGAAATCTGTTGAAAGTAAGTTGTGCTTATTTTAAATTCAGAGCTAGCAACCAAGGAATATACAAATTGGTGAAAAAGATGGGAATGGGTAATTGTTTTTATGTGAAGTTTACTTTAAGGATGTAAACAAGTTTCTTTTAGAGAACTGGCATGGAAGCAGCAGCATCATAAGCATTAAAGGGGACAATTTCTGGTCACAGATTGGAGAAAAAACAGGAAAGGAACACTGCCTGGCTTCTTGTACTTTGTCACAGGAACTATTTGCATTGTTAGTTTCAGGGCAATATTTCTTTTTGCCTGACAGCTTTCCATTAGGTTAAATGGATGTAGTGATGTCAAGAGATTCTAAAGATCCCTAATATGAATAGAGTAGAAATATTTAATTTACATAAAGTACATGTGGCCTTTTCAAACTCTGGAATGCCTTACAGAAAACATTTTACTTCATCTTTCTTGCTGAGCTACTATCTCAAATAACCATGAGTCTCCTGCTAGGTGCAGAAGCTAGGATAGATCACACCCAGCTTCATGTCTCCAGAATTAAGAAGAGATCTTCCATCAGGCATGTCACAGTGATAAAACAAAACAAAACAGAACAAAATCTCATCAACTTTTCTCCCCCCAAATCCCAAAGAAACAAACAGAAAAACCACGTAAAAACAAATGACCAACTGGCTTGGGCTTTTCACAGACAGAAAAAACTGAAATATCTTTTCTAAAGAGAAGAAAAATCTTCAAGGACATTCTAGGATAACTTCACCTGTCAGGTTGCAGTCACAGGGTCATGTTAGATTCATCACTGTTCCACGACAGATAAAAATAGTAGCAAGAAATATTTTTTGTCATCACTGGCTTACCAAGATGCATTAACTTTTTCAACTGGAGTAAGCCCCAGTAGGTACAATTCATGTCATCTAAAGGTTGATTAGTACCAGTCTAATGTTGAAAACAGTGGGAGAAAAAGCAATAGTCCATCTGCATCAACACATGCATTCTTTAGAAAGAAAAAATAAAACATGTGAGTGGGTTGTATAGACAAAGGTCATCATAGAGTAATGGCAAAGGATTATTACTCATTTTGGGTAATGTTGACTGTTGATCTATAAATCCCACTATACGAGGAAAAGAACTAGCCTTTAATCCTTACTTTTTAGGTGTCCGCACTAAAGTCTTGCCTAAGTAAGTGGCAGTTTATCATTAAGGCTATAGAGCCCACTAGATTACAAAGTACCAAATGTTCTTGAGGTCTATCTGTTCTCTGAACATAAAATGAAAATGGCACCAATTCTTTCCTTGCTGTATTAAGTGCACTGTGTCCCTGAAGGCACTAATTAGCCAAATGTCACAATAAGCAGTTTTATGTTTTGTGCTTAAACTTGCCAGTCACTTAAGTTGTGGCATAAAAAATGCTGAAACAATCTCAGAACTTTATTTCAGGAAAATGGAAACCACTTTAGGAAGATATGTGCCTTTTGCAACACTGATGTCCTATGATGAACAGCAAAGTACAAAAAAAAGTGATTAGGTCATGTTCTGAACCTTTACTAAGGCCTGAAGTTCTCTCCATATCCTGTTCGTGTGTGAACGTCATTCTGTTTGTGTGTATATCATTCAATAAATGTATATTTGATGGGAATGCGAGCAAGGAACATTGAAGTAAGCAAAATACTTAAGGAATGAAGTTGTGCAGCAGACATTCACATCAATACTATGAAAAGTATTGTACCTGTTCACACTGATTTCCAACATGGAAATGATCTTCAACCCTGAGTTTCCTCTCTTTGTTTTTAATATCAACTGAGTAAATCATTAGAAATATGTTTTAACCTCTCCCACCAAGAATGCCTTTACTTTCATCTAAAATATTCACTACCAGTAGTTCTGTGCACAGTACTTAGCAGTACTTGAGCAAAATTTGCTATTAGGAGTATTCATGTGACTTTGTGAAGCCACAAGAAGTTTAAGAAGCTCCTATTCCTCAGCCACTTTATATTCCTTCTCCACTGAGATATAATAATTTCAAAAAGTGATTGGCTAGATTCCTGGACAACAAATCCATCAAGAGCTGTTGAAATAATCAAATGAAAACCCCTCTGGCCTGGGCAGTCTTTGAGTCTAGATCTAAGTTGCAGTTCTGGGTGATAACTTAGCACATAGTTGGACTTGTAATATGGGTGATGTGAAATGCTCTCCAGATGCACCTATTTCTTTCCAAAGTGTTTAATGTTAAGAAGCTTGGGAATTCCCGTGCACAATGTTTTGGTGTCTTCCAGCTTTTCAAGAGAAAGTGTTGCCTCAATGATAAAACAAGGACCTAAACTAGATGAGTCTTCTGCTGTTGTAGTTCTACCAGATCATGGGTTATTTATTTGTTTAATTCAGATTATTTTACCTAGCTTCATTAAGTAATGCATGAAAATTTCTTTTTTGTCTTTAGAGTATGTCTTAAAATATTTCCCCTTTTGTGCACAGGAATAACTTTCTCCCTTCTGCTCTCTGCTACTTGGTCTTACATACAAGTTGTGTGAAAATGAAGAATTTAGGAATATAGTTTATATGAAGGTCACCATTTCAGAATTAGCGTTCTTCTCTGTTTACATTTTTCGCTGCACCACATGTACTATCAATCGATCAATCAAATCAGACTCTAGATCCTAAATTTGGAAGTAAAATAGTCACTTGCTCTGTAATTGCATTTTCTTTTAAAATGCTACATCACAAAAGAGAGTATTCTTCACTATTACTCTTAGACAGATGCTATATTTTTTCTTTTTCTTTTTCTCTTTCTCTTTTTTTTTTCTTTTATTTTTCTTAATAGAAGAATGAGTGGCTTCCCAGTTTTCATTTTGACCAGGGATGGAACCTAATCAGAACGTGACAAGTATCATTAACAGAACATAATAATTTCTCATCTATTGATGACCTTTAAAGGGAATTGTAGTTATTACCTTAGAATATTCTCTCATTTATTACCTGTCTCATCACTGAATTCTAATGCCTTTATGTAGCAGAAATATAGATGCTTGGCTTCAAAATAGAGAAATATGATTTAACTATTATAATGGCTGCAGGTGCTGAAATATAATCAAATTCTTTTCACATTATGTGGAATTTTTGTAGATGATGGCAGTTACTAGACCAGGCAGTTCATCGGAGAAAGTAGAATGAGTCAGTTTATATCTTAGGTCTAAATTAGTCATAAAAGGGTATTTTTGCAGATCTGACAGAAGTTCATTAAACTGATTCGGTGTACTTCTTGGATAGTAATCTAACCTGTTATTATTAGTAAAGTCCTTTACATTGTAAGCAAGGATTAGACACTGAGATGTGAAAAATGGTTTAAACATTCACACATCTAAAGAAACAAAAGCTAACCAAGTCCATCTGTAGTAGAGCAAAACTCAGTGGCAGAATTAGTCTTTTCATTTTTGATCCCAAGTACTTCCAAATGTCTTTTATCTCACCTTCTTTGTCCCAGTGCTCTTGCAGTACATGCATAAATTTAGAATTCTATCTTTGTTTTATATTATGGTTAAATCCTTGATGGCTTTGTTCTCTTGTCTTTCCTCTCCTTGAGTGTTTTCTATAGTTGAGCATTTTACTTGGTGGTCAAGCAAATATTACTTTACATTTTCTTCAGCTCAACTTTGACATAATAGCAAGTGTTACAATTCCTAAATGGACAAAAATAGCAACACTTAGCAATAATTAAATGGAAATATGTAGACCTCTGAGGCAAAAGTTGATATAGGCAGTTACTTCTTAAAGCATGCTTTGTTATCTTGTTCACTGTAAAAACTGTATCATTAATATCACATCTTTTACTGCATCTTATGAGAAACAAACAAACAAACAAACATAGATACAAAATCTGATGAATATATATACCACTGATAAATTCAACTCCATGATGCCAATCAGAGATTTGCAAGTTAGAAGATCTTGTGATCGTCACCGTCGGCTGTTAATTAACTTGGTTGGCAGCAAAAAAATATTCTCCAAATACTGAGAGCATGGCAAAGGATGTTATTTTTGCAGTGTGTAAGACCTTGATGTTCTAACACTTTTAGTACCGTATACAGTTCGAATTCCCAGTCCTAAGAAATATCTGGCGGGGTCAGAGACAACAGAGAAAGGAAATTAAGATAAACAAGGGAAAGAAGCAACTAGCCACCAAGTGCCACCATTCTACAACTAGGGAATACTTGTCCAGACTATGAGATTAATTTAAAGCAGATAAAATGGAATAACTGGTAGAAAGTATCTTCCTATCCTTCTGCTTCTATACATCCATTTCTAACTACCTGCTTTTCTCAACGGCTAACGAATTGGCAGAATTTGCTGGCAGAGAAGCTTGCAAAGACAGATGCTATCAGCAGGTTCAAAAATGAATCAGACAGATTTAAGCGATGAGCGAAAAACAAAGGGGAAGGCAAGATAAACCCATTAGGGCCAGACTTTTTGGCCCTGTCTCAGCAGCAGCTTCAGTGGCTACTGTCAGGCTGGAATAACAGGACAGACTGACCTGTCCCAAGCACATTCCTTAAGCTCTTAAAAACATTTTTCTCCCATTGCTCATTTGTTTTTTTTGTTATGGGGTTTTCTCTTCAAATTCACAATTAGCTCATTAAACTCCTTTGTCTGAATGTCTCTAACTTGGTGTTCCCATGTCTCCTAAGGGAACGGTACTTCATTTACTCAGAAACTTCTAAATTTAACTGCAATATTACTAATTATTTTCTTCATAAAAATGATTAGTAAATATTATCATTGTGAATTTTTGAACATACTTAATTTGGCTTACAGAATCAGTGTAGAAATTTTAATGTTGTATACTAGGAAAATGAGTAACGTTTTGTTAAGAGAAAAGGTAGTTATGCTGTTGCCACAGCGTTCTCAGAGGTAAAATGTTTTCCTGAGGTCATCGTGGTCTTAGAAATGCATCTCCCCTCTGCAAACCTTTCTTCTCAAATAAAGAGTAGCATGAAAATGATTTTCCTGATGTTGAACTGAGTGATTTAAATTGGAAGCTCCTGGTTGAACTTGATCAGCACTATTTAAAATCACCCAAAAGCTAATCTGCTCAAGACATTATAACCTCAGAGTTAATGAGGCTTGTTTTGATTCTAATGAGAATTTTCTTTTCAGAGCCAGCATAATTTCAACAAATCATGTTAAAAACTATTTGAAATACTACACTCATGGGCTTCTGTCCTGTCTTCTTTAATCAAGCTTTGCAGAAAGACTGAAACAGGTTAAGTATGGACCATCATTGCCATTTGGTTTATTACTTTGGCAATGGTCCAAATTTATTTAGTAATTTGGAACACACTAACAACCCTGCTATTTCAGTAAGCTCTTCAGGCTGCACACTAGTGAACCACAGTGAAAAAGAAAAGCATGTGGAAGTAAAGAAGATCAGAAGTGTCATACTTAGGATGAGGTTGCCACAGAGCATAAATGGCATTTTCACCTCAGCTCTTGAGTCCTGAAGGGGAGGAGTAAAGTCATGGGTGTCTCACTGCAGAAGCCTCATCCTCAAATTCCACATATCATTTCTGTTAGTGAGGTACTATCATTGAGATAGCTCCCATCCCATGCTCCATGGCACAAAGTAGGGGATGTAACCTCTTTATTCTTTTCTTATGATCTTATGTTCCTATGTCAGAGATGGCATGAGCTACAGGAAAACACACAGAAATGTGATGACTACTCTATCTCATGACATAATGTTTTTCTTTAGATATGTTCAGACATTCAGATCCTCTCAACATAACTGGATTTCTCAGCTGTTAATTACTGTTCTAAACTGTTGTGTATTGATGAATGTGCTTATTAAGTAACAATTTCATATGCCAGAGATGGCAGAAAATTTATATAGCACATAAACTTAGTGCTTTACTCTGGACTGTAAAAACACTATTTCTCTACTGTGCAAATATTGACATATGCTAGGTAGCAAGGCCTGCAGTAAAGGCTGATACTATCCATTATAAAATGCTATCTTCAGAGCCAAAATAACCTGACAGTTTGATTACTTAATAACTTGACCAAGCTTAAAAAGAATCTTGACTGAAATGTTCCATGCTAGGCAGTTTTGTTGGGAATGTTTCAGCACTAATGGATCTGCTATTTTCAAACAATTTAGAAAAAATACTTAAAACTGTTTCTTTGATAAACCATATCATCTCCCAGATCTTGAAACCAATATTTAACATTTTATTTGACACATAAAAAAATGCTTTCAGGATGTTGCCTTTTGTCTTCTTCATGAAAATACAATTAGATTTGTTCTTTGAAAAGTTTCAGATCTCTGTGGTTTCTTGCTTGTCTCTAGCCCATTCTTTTCTTAGTGCTTCTCTGTTCCAACCAAACTGGGATAATTCACATAGGAAACACATCTCCCATTTGACAGTGAGTCACTGACTAAAGAACAATTCCTCCACCTGTAAACCTTTCCAAAGCTTTCACAGATAAGTAGAGAAAAATGACATCAACATTAAAGTTATATCAGGATTGTTAAACTCAAATGCTTCAAATGCTCTAATGTTAGAACACTTTGCTTTCCAAAAGGAGTATTATCTTTTCCTTTTTTCTTGAAATCAGGACATAGATCCAATTCTCTTCCCGTATTTGTACAGGGAAGTTATCCTGACCCAGCGGATGGCATAAGAGATACTGATAATGCATTTGGTGAAACGCATTAAACACATTATTATTAAAAGCACTTAGTTGACACAGAGATGTCATCAATGTCCCTGGCTGAAGATGGACTGTGAGGTGTGAAATTCACTTAAAGATGTATACCAAGCATTATACCACATCAGAGGGGAGTACCTTAATAGGTTTTTTTGCCATCATTTTTTTCTTAGCATCATGTACAATACTTACCATAAAGGCAAGTGTAACATTAAAGATTATCTGAGAATCCTACTTACTCAGAACTTAATGTTCTCAGAAGTTGTTATTCCATTTCTTTGTTTTTTTTTTTTTTCATTCTACAACTTCCTAAAACTGAAAATATGGGTCTGCAGTATTGCTCTGGCTTGTGTCAAAGTATCTTCCTACACTGTTTCTTATGATATCCTTAGATATATGTTTACCTGTTTGATTCTGCAATAATTGCTAACTTTGTATGAGAAGAAACTTAAATTTCCTTTTCTCCTCTGATTGCATATATATGCGTCTGAAAATCACAAATGAGTTAACATGGGATTGTAATCAGAACAAAAACCTACAAGCATTTACTCAGTTTACTAATAAAAGCACAATTCTGCTACCCATAAGAAGCAATTGGGAAAAGATCTTATTCCCATAGTTAAGACATGGATGCGTATGATACATATACATATACGCACATCATATGCTTTAAGATATAACAACTCTTTTAACATCCCTTCATGTAACTAATCAGCTGCATCATTTGTAAATGATTTGAAAAAAAAATTGAAATATTTGAAAATGTCATAGGTATTTGGTATAACTGTATAAATTGCACATCCATTATTTGATGGTTATACAGAAAAAAGTGTATTCACTGTCATCACTTTTTTTGCTATTATAAGGCTTGATTGTATTTCCACAAAAAGACTAAAAGGAAGTGAAAACAGGACTGGAACCACAGCCTTTTCATTTTAGTGACCCTTTAAGTTCTCAGCCTCCTTAAAGAAAAAAAAGATAAATATTTCCACTACTTATTACATGTAAGTTAAATAAGAATTGATTTTCTAAAACAAATATGTGGTCCCTTATCAGACACACAATTAGTGGATACTTTTACACAAATATAATTCAGCATTCAATTGTGTTTCATGCAATGAAAAGCCTATTAAATCTATATTGAATCTTTTTGTGATACACTTCATTTAATATGTCACTATATTCATTCTTTCTATAGAAACTCATTTTATGCATTCTATTTAGAAGACTTGAAATAAGAGGCTCTATGCACACAGCTCACAGATGAAATATCCTGAAGGAAATGTATTGCATAGCAAACTTTCCTCCAAATGGTAGCTGAATTTTGTAAAATATTTATGGAGACATGTCTTCTTTCTAATTTTTTTCATAACTGGAACCTAAAGCCTTATCTCAGACTTGGATGCAGAAGAATGACACAATCACAGAATCACAGAATTGCAGGGATTGGAAGGGACCTCAAAAGATCATCAATTCCTGCTATAACAGGTTCCCTGCAACAGGTTGCACAGTTAGGTTAAGGGATATTTTTGGGGAGTTGTTTATATGTGGATGTCTGTCTTCTCTTCATGTTGTATCCCTAAGTCCCCATTAAGATTTACAAGAACTGAACTAAAAATAGGATTGTCTTAGTAGTAAGGAAAATCATTTGCAAATAACATTTAAGTTTTCTTTCTAAACTTTTATTTTAAAATCACATCTATGGAGTTATTAGTAGGAGACAAAATCTCAAGTTATGTGCACAATGGCAGGGCAAATTCTTCTAGAGAAATTCAAGGAGGTTAAGTTCTATATGGTGACTTTCCCCACATATCACATTCTCATGTTTTGTGTTTTGAGACTCTTTTCGCTGTATGGTCAGTGGAGCTGGAAGACACGTTCTAGATGAATGCATCCTTCCATCTAAATGTGCATCTGAGTTTATATTCAACTGCTGACTATACCGGTTTAATGTGTATATTAATAGGACTTCACTTGATATGAATGTGACTGAAGAAATCCTTTTGCCTAAAATGTGTCATAGAATCATAAAATTGTTTGAGTTGGAAGGAACATTTAAAGGTTATCAAGTCCAACTCTCCTGCAATGAACAGGGACACCTACACTAGAACAGGCTGCTCAGACCCTAGTCAAGCCTGACCTTGGGTGTCTCCAGGGATGGAGCATCCACCACACCTCTGGGCAACCTGTTCCAGTGCCTCATCACCCTTATTGTAAAAAACTTCTTTCTTCTATCCAACCTAAACCTCCTCTCTTTAAGTTTGAAACCATTTCCCCTTTTCCTGTCACAACAGACCCTGCTAAAGTGTTTGTCACCTTTCTTCTTACTGCTGCCCTTTAGATACTGAAAGGTCATTATCAGGTCTCCCCAGAGCCTTCTCTTCTCCAGGCTGAACATCCCCAATTGTACATTTCTATCATTCTTAAAAACAGGTCAGACAACATGTCTGAGGTTGTAGTTGGCTCCTAGAAGTAGTGCCATATACAAAAGTGCTCAAACATCTGTACCGCACCATATAAAGATATATGTCCAAGTATAATAGGTCTCTACCTATTGGATCTCTTCTGTTTTATCCACATTTGGAACTTGGTGCTGTCACCTGATTTTGCTTATTTTTACTTAAAAAAAAAACCAACAACCCAAATTATGAATGTTTCTACATAAAACTTTTCTCTGCCTGTTTTAGAATGTTTTTTTTCACTGAGAATGTTATGCTTGATGTCAATACTTTCAAGCTGCACTAGGGAGGAAAAGAATAATAATTCTTACATTTTCAAAGAAAGAGGAATTTCACATCAATTGGATTAAGTTTATTGAGTGCCCAAACTTTTCTAAGTTTTCATATTAGCTAACAACTTTTAAATGCTTAGTTAGGTTCACACATTTAAAAGACTTTTCAGGGCTTTTTCATTTTGCCTTCTCTGTATTCTGACGGGAAGCAAGAGGTGGGAAGCCAGGAAAATATGTCTAAAGTGTTATACTCACTGGGTCCTTTGAAAGGAGGGAAGAAAGAACATCAGTCCTAAGTGATCTGAACAGATTACTCATTAAACTTGACAGAAGGAGAAAGGTCAAAGCATCAAAGAATGGCATTGCCACAGGGAACTTAAAATTGTACAGAATCAATTTGTTCATTCCCAGGTTGGGTGAGCCCTTCCAAGTTTTGCTGCTTTGCTACAGTTTTAGGTGACCGCTTTCTGTGTTATCATGACATCAAACACCATGTCTCAGTGCCTGAGCTGTGGGCCTGCACCTTACAATGTGTTTCTTGAATTATTCAGGCAGGTTTTGTAAATCAGTAAAGACTGTGAGTTCCACCGATTTCCTAGTATCTCCACCACTAAGATCTCAGAGGTCAGAGGGAGTGGAGATATCTAAGTGGAGCAGGAGAGAACAACAGCAGGGATGGGTAGGGGCCTTCAAGGATTGTTTTATGGGGAAAGATCACGCTTAGGCTAATGTATGAAGTGAAGACAAGGTAACTTTTGTAATATATTAAAGATGAAACATCCAGGAATATAAGGAATCATTAAGTATGGCATAAAGGCATATGAAAGAGAACAAAAACAAGCTGGTTAAAAAGATAAGAGGAGTGTTGTGTATTAGGCGAATAACGAAGCACTCGGGTTGTAATGCGGAAGGCCCTTCCCCAATTCGCTTGCTATTGGTTGGCCTACAGGAGAGGCTGTACTTCTTTGTTTTCATAACAAGGTGTATAACTACCCCGTATATGGCTTTTCGGAAGTAAGTGGACAGAGCGGGATATTCAATATGATTGGCCAGGAGCCCGCGTGAGCTTCTGGAACAGTCTAGCAAAAGATAAGAAATACTATATAGTTCTGTAACTTTTACCAATAAACGCCATTTTGCTGTACATCATATTGGTGCCTGCACGCAGTATTTGGCCCGGACCAGACTTTTGGTCTCAGCGCATGAGGACGAAATATAGGGGGTTGCCTGCGTTCGGCTACAGAGGAGGTTTCAAATAATCCTAATTTTGAAATGATTGCTTGATGATCTGTCTACTCAGAATTTATTGCAGAATTACAGTCAGTGAAATGTGGCAAGATTTGGACTGTAACGGGAACACAGTTCTTTGGAGTATTTGGAGCTAGATTATGTAGCCTGAAAAGTCTCTTCACACATAGTAAGCCAAATGTAATCACAAAAACCTCTGTGTTCTTATTACATCCAGACTATACCTTAAAATCATTAGATATTTCCTATTTTAAAGAGGGTTTTTAATTAGAATTTTGGCTGCATCTTTTCATTACAAGGCGCATCGGGCATTAGAAAATAAATAATAATCATTACTAATAGTAAGAATAATCCAAGAGTGCTGTGGTTGACATGATAATAAACCTAGCAACAGTGTACATTTCTACAGTGATTTTCATCAAAGGATCCCCGAATACTTTGGTGCTTAAACATGCTGCTGACAAAATGCAGAAGTTATTCTGGGCCAGCAGTACTGCTAACAGATTTTAAGAGGGGAAGTAATTAATAACTTCTTTAATTGAAACTGCAGGAAACATTAGGGAGAGAGAATATAATTAGCCAACTTGGAATTTTGCCAATGAGTTAGCGTTAATATGCCCTCACTGCTATGAAAAGTGCTATGGGACTGAATACAGCCTCACTCCAGTTTCATTTCTTATGACAAAATTTGCAGTGTTCTCCTGAGAATTTTAGGAAAATATTGGAAGATTTTAAATTCAGGCCAGGTCAGAAACTCACTTGCTAGAGTGGTAAGACAGTTTCTGTGAAATAGATAATAATGTCTAAAAGACTAGAAGCATTGGATCAAGCGAAAAGAAACTTGTCAGATGTGTTCATCCTCTTAGTAATTCAGCTTAGTATCTGTCAACACCAGGAGGTGTCTCTTAGAAATCTTTCTGGATTTGAGTGGGATTCCCTTCTACTTTTTTTTGGAGGTCTTAATGCATACCAAGATGTTTAAATGAAAGTAACAGCTCTGACAAATTCTCTCTATTTTGTCTTTCCCATTGTAGTTTAGAGATTTCAGTCTCTGTCTTGAAGAACATTTTTGATATTGCAATTGCCTCAGAAATAGTGTTGCACAACATCTTCAGGTATCAGGCCCTGCATTGTTTGCCTGCCAGTTGACTTTTAAATGTAACATTCTGAATCTGAATTGTTTTGCTTTACAGAAGACCAAAAAGTGAAATGTTTGGCTGTCTGTGAAAAGCATACTTCTCCCAAACTGGTGAGACAGATGTTTTCACAGGTTGTTATGTTTTGTCTTTTGTGCTTCTCTGTCAGAAATGCTGTGATCTTTGATCCCATCCATATGGATGGTGGAGAAGCTTGTTCCCAGTGTCTGTGGCAACTTGTATGTATGTCATCAAAGCGAGAATAAAAAATACAACCCCCAGGTGTCCATACCAAGTTGTAAATTAATAAGAACTATTTATGAACAAGTCAAATCTGAGCTCTTCATGAGGGAGAAGGATGACAACAGGACAAGGGATCCTCTGTGCCAGTGCATGTCTCCAGTGTAAAATACAGAAGCTGATATCTATCAGTGCCTGGGGTACCTTGCTTGATTTGAGTGGACGTGGGAAAGGGTCCCTCTGAAATGCAGTAAGCAACTCAGCTTCTCTTGCTTGGCAGTAGCAGATGGGCAATCCAGAAGAGAAGCAGCTTGAGCCCTGCTTTTTGGCTGAAGAAGGAGAACAACAGGAAAATTTAGTCAGCTCCTGCTGCTTATCTGGGGCACAGGCCTGTAGCCAAACCTTCCAGTTCATCTGACTGGGGTGCCAGCTGAGAGGTGCTGGCAGGGGGTGACTGAGGCAGTTCTGCTTCATTCCAGCAGAGGTTTTATCTAACTACTTTGAGGAAGGCAGAGTGAACACCTCTCCCTTAACATACATAGGTCTCAGCCGGCACACCCTTATTGGCACTGCTGGATTTCAGAGCCAAAGCAAATAAGATCCCTTCATTTTCCCTGATTCCTGGAAAGAAGCAGATGAGAAACCATCTCCTAGATTGCTAGGAACACTCCTTCTATGATCCTTTTTGAGTCATGGCAGAAAAGTCTATGACTGAGATCAAATGAGATCAATGTCCAATTACATTCTGAGGACTGAAAACGATGAGAGATGTGTTTGTGCAGTTCGGTGCCATCTCAGCTGGAAGAAAATGCTGTTCTTTGCCACACCCTAGATGAGTCAGGAGGCAATTTTTTTCCAGTCTTTCTTCTCTGTTTGTTGAAGGCTACAAAGGTAGTTAACAGAAATGGCAAATTAGACAAGCTCAGTTGTGACTTGCTGTTCACTGTCATTTCCCATAAGATGGGCTGGATGGCCAAAAAGGAAGACAAGACAGCTGTGGTCTGGACCTAGTTAGGAACAGCATGAACACTTCTTTCTGGTAAATGTGTAGATAGATACATACATAGGTCACTCTGGAAGTAATGCCTATTTGTTTCCATAGAAAGTACAACAGATACAAAGAGCACCATAACATTATTTAATAGAGTAAACTCTCAGCTACAAAACACTGTTTTCTAGCATAGTCACCACCATTAGCTGTGCATTTTTGCCAGCAATGAACAAGAGCCTGCACGGCATGCTTGTAAAAATCTGCAGCAGTGGAGGCAACCTACTGTTGCTATCACCACTGCTGAAATGCACCACCCACTGTGCTCACATTCACAGTTTGGTTTCTTATCTATCACTTGTAGATGTCTAAGTACACAAACAGATACACAACTGCATGGGTGGATGTGTGGATGGATAGCTGGACAGACAGGGGAGGACAGAATAAATGACACTATCACAAACTATGTACTTCCTGGTGATATTGTATAACAAGTCTATGTTATCAGTAACTGACTAATGTAGGACTGTACACTTTCTGAGTGTTTTTTTATTACCGGAGAACTCTGGCAACAAGAATAAAAAATATTGATTTTCTCTAGCATTGAAAGGAGTTATCCTGACAAAATATTTGATCCAACAAAAGGTCTAGAGGGATCTGAAACATATATCTGATGTTTTAGAATAATTATTCACAGAGAAAATGAAGAGCACTGTTTTTTTAATTACTCTTTCATTAGCTGTATCTATCTCATTACAGTGGACAGCACTTCCTTTTTCAGTTCCGTGTAATAATATCAGCAACCTCTGAATAACATTTCTATGGATGAAATCTTGTGTGTGGATGAATACTTGTTCACAAGAATGGCAGAACTCCCAACAATTTCCATGAATTATATTACTTATATATGTAGAAGTAAATTTGTCAGCGCAAAACAATGCCTTTGTTTTTCAGTATTTCTTTTGAGATCTCATTTTTCATCTGCTTTTCTTGAGCTTGCATACACTGTAAGTTCTGCAATCATAGGATAATTTTCAAGGAAAAAAGAAGGTACTTTATGTGAAACAGTGTAGTTCTGTGTAAATTCCAAATCATGAACAAAAAATGGAGTAAAATGGGGAAGACTGGTAGAGAACAAACCCCTTGACTTGTCTGTGGCTATGGGATATGTATGTGACTTTTGAGCATCTGTACTCCAAACTTGGAATTTGAAGTCCTTGGTATATACTTTATTTTTCCTTTTGAACTATGGTTTGTAAAGACTATCTGCTGAAAGACTTACTTCACTAATACATTGCTGCTTGTGTACAGGAAAGTTTATTGCAGAAAGATTCATCTTGCAGTGGCCTGTAAGGTCCGAACTGAATGAGATTTTTGCTCCTGATGTCGAAGATTACTTAACCAAACCCCAAAAATTCAAACCCCATGATAATTCCCCAGGGACTCTGTGTTTGCATTTGCATTTTCACAGGATTACCTTGATCTTAACGGTACCTAGCTCCTTTATTCATTACTACAGTCTCTGATGATCATCCTATTCCCAAAATAATATGGAAAGAGGGGCAATTCCTTATACCAAAGCTGTCAGTGGATTTCAGTAATAGTGATAATACCCTGAATTAGAATGAAAGCATTCTGTCTTTTTAAAGGAGGCATTTTACAAGAACGTACAGTTACTGATCTGAAACAACCATCAGGATTACTCTATTAAAGTCTGTGAAGTTACATTTTGTATGAATTTGTCCCCACTGCTTGGTAAAATCTTTCTGTTAATTTTACTGTTAAAATAGATTTAGTAATAAACTACTTGTTTGCAACACACAAAGTTTTTTCAACGGATTGTAAGAGCTATTCACTCTCAACCCTAAGGGGTCTTCAACACATTAACATATTTGCACTGGCAAATATGTGTCTAGTTAATTTAAATCACATTGTGTATGTGAAATGACAGATTAACATATCCTCTTGACAAGGACATAGAAAACCAAACCACTTTTTCTTCAGTCCATAAACTGGCTACCAGTCAAATGGAAGAAATAAATTACTTTTAACCCTCTGCTGTGTACACACACGTGGAGACAAAGTTCTTCCCTTTCAGCAGGAGATGTCTGATGCTTTATTTATGAATGTAATAGGACTCAATCATTCAAAACTGTGAAAATATAAAGCTTTGTGCCAACACAAAGAGCTCACTACATATCACTGGAGCTTCTGTGAGTGGTCACTCAGTGCCAGGCAAAAGCAGAGGAAAGGCCTACTGTTTCCTAGTACTTCTCTTCTTTGAGGCTGTAGCAGGAGAAGACGTAGGACGTGGTGGTCTCACTGGCCCAAACACACTGCTCACCTCCATGGCATCTCTCAAACACAGCAACAATTCCACAGTATTCAGTGGCCTTTAAACACTGGAATCTTTTTTTTGTGAACTAAAGTTCATTAAAAGGGAAAATATCCTAACATTTCAGATTGTTTCTGAAGGCTTGTCCTGCAGCAAAAACTTGGGTCTATGAGTATCCGTTCTAGCCCACATTTTACTCTCCACAATTCAAAATACTAAATTTTTCATTTTCCAATCTCAGTTCTGGGGAAATTCTCAACCGTGCCAGAGAAACACAATTGTAAGAATGGATTAATTCATCTAAAAACTCAGATGAAAATTGCTGGACTTAAAAACTTGCATAAAAAGCAAAGGAGTTACAGTTTGCCTTCTGATTTGCAAGGCACAATCTTAAAAAGGAAAATGAAACCTATCCCAGGGGACAATGCTTATAAATAAAATGTTACAGAGAGATTATTAATTTATTACCAACATTTTTATCAACTTTCATGATTTTGTTCTAAGTGAGCTTTTTAAATCTACTCTAAAAATGTTAACTTGAACAAAGCTTTTCTTTATTTTATGGTATAACCAGTCAGACAGAAACTTTGTTTCTTTTTCTCTTTATTCCTGTTCTCTTCAGATCTTTTGTGGCCTATCACCTCTGTCCCTTCAGCCAGTCTTGGTCTAGGAAGTGCTGTTTTGAAATATGCAGCCCAGAGCTTTGACTTCATGAGTTACAGAAAGGCTACAGCTTGACTAGCCCTGGCAGGTGTTTGACTGCACTCCGCTCCTAAACCAACCACTGCAAGTGGAAAATCCTCAGAACTATCCCAGGAAACATGCAACGCACACGGTGAGGGCCTCCAACTTTTCATGAAACACTGATATTTGAGACAGAGTTTAAGCAAGATCACTCAGGAGACTCTTTCCTCCCACACATTCTAATCATATATCTGGAGATAATTACCTGCCTGAGTCCCTTGTTATCATTCCTGTTGTTGCCTTAGCTGTACCATTTGAAAGACTATGTTCAGTAATCATAAACATTAAATTCACAGAGTGCTGCAGTAGTTGTATGCATGTCATTATCATCTTGTTTTATGTATCATGTTCTATTATTTCAAAAAAGATTAAAAAAAATCAAATAGCTATTTCCTCTATCTCATGCCTTATCCCTTGGGCATTTGAAGAGTTATTGGATTTTGAGAAACAGGATGATCAGCCTTTATATCATTTTTTGACAATAAACTGAGAAAGAACAACCTTTTTATCATCCGAAATCATCAAATCTTCTCCATTAATGCAGTCTTGGAGAGAGTGCTAAATGGGATGTCACTGGAGATGTACTGTTTGAAATACCACACACAATGTTTTCCCTGTACTTTCTCAATTGTATCATTGTAGCAAGTAAGTGGCTCAGGTAGTATGTTTTCAGGAACAAAGATCTAATACTGAGGGGTTTGTAGGCACCTTTCAAATCTTAAATGCCAGTTCAGATAGGAGTTTTTCTTAAGAAAGAATGTCATTGGTATTCCTTATCCATTTTCTCAATTTCTTCTAAATATTATTTCAAAAAACAGTAAGGAATAATCCGAGCGAGGAAGAGACTAGTTTTTTATTTCTGAGGATTAATGCTAGTGGATGTCAGGTCCTCCAGTGAGTTCTGAAAGGTGAGGCGGCAAGACAGACTTTGGATATAATTTTTCTTAGCTTGTTAGAGGTCCTTCAGATTATATAGGACATACGGCTTTTTAGGGAATAATCTTCTCTGCCTGTTCTTGGTTATATAGAGTATGTCAGTATGCTCACAGAGTCCTAGAGAAAAATAACTTTCAACATTACCACAGACAACAAAACAGAGCGGAAACCAAAAAATCTACTGCTGAAATATCCCTGATACAAAATAACTCTGGACATTCCACAAAATGGAAATGAACAACAACAAAAAAAATCATGAAAAACTGGTTAAAATATTTGTAAATATTATTGATGTCAACACTATTATTATCTGAGTTCCGGTTGGCTTTTCATCACATTAGAGGACCAGACATACTACAGAGTGGCTGGAACTGAAATATGCAGACCTAAAAATGCTAAACAACTGCTCAGATTACTATCTTGGGATATTGTGAGCAGTCACTGATACCAAAAGCGTAGCACTAAGTGACTGAAGATGCTGGCATAAGCAGCCCCATCACAGTTAGGCGCTTAGAAAATCACGATCCCACCTTTTTTGTCCAATTGAAAGAGATGTGTCTTAATTTTTTTAAACTTGTCATGCAGCAAGCCTCATCAAAATTCGCAATTAAGAGAGGGATCTGGCCCATGCGTAATTGGAAAAATATCACTATGTGTCCAGACTCAGGCATACGAGCAGAACTGTGCATGGCAGACCTAAAGACCAAATGCAAGAACAAAGCCTATTTGCCTTTGTGTTTTTAAGTATTGTGTTTTCATCAGTAGAACATTTGCTAACCTATACATATATCACATGTAGACATACATTAAAAATCCATACAATTTCTCTTATCTTCTTATTAAAGAACTGAAATAAGTTAAGTTACTCCTGCCTGTCTGAGACACAAACTAAGCACTTTGTGTTAGAAACAAATTTAAAAAAAAGAGAAAGTTTTACATGATATAACTATGTTATGGAACATGTTAGCTCAGACGGCTGCACTTTGCAGAATGACAGGAGGGGGATCTTGTCCTTTGCTGCTGGGTAAGGCCAGGCTCTTGATTCAGTCCATATATTCCTAATAAAACGGTCCTCTACTCTTTACATACAGAAGTAAATAACACAATAACATTTCACACCCCCCTGAGACAAAAACTCATTACAGACCATTGCAGGCATTTCACTCTGAAGGAACTGAGAAAAGTCTGAATTCAGACCTTTTCCTGGAGTCATTCTTATTGCTTGTTGCTTAAATGCACTTTACCTTTCACTAGCAAAATTAATAAATAAAGCTGCAGTCTGTAAAATACTTATAGAAAATATTCCCTGAAGGGGAGAACTGTGTATGCAAGTTGGATGCTTAGATGAGGATCGTAAATTGCCTCTGTTGGAATGGGAGTTGCCTCTGTGTTGGCTTCAGAAGCCCAAGCAGTAATAACACTTTGCGCTCACACAAAAGAGCACCTTTCATTAGGCAGTCTTCAGAGCCTGAGAAACCTAGAGAAATCCCCACCAACCTTGCAAGGCAAGTTAGCAACAATATTAAATGTGTTTTCAGTATTAATTGGAACGACGTGCTTTTATTATGCTCTGAATTTCTGTAATTTGTGATTTTCTCTTCATCCCACATAGGTAAGAGAAGTCAATATCTTAGAAGATTATTAAAAAGTTTACAAGAGAGAAGAAAGATTACAAGAAAATGCTATTCTGGAAGTGTCAGGAAGATCTTACTGACACATTTAATTGGCTGCTTTTACTTCTGACTTTTTCATACAGCTTTCATTACATACTTTTTCATATACATCTAAATCTATGTATCCATAACTGTATCAAAACATCTATAGCTATATTCTCTATACCTATACCTATATGATCTATGTCTGTATGTCAATATATGTATTTGGCATTCACTTTTAAAGAGGATGACCTTGGTGTTTTCTATGTTCTCCTTGCTCCAGCAGTGCAATCTTAGTATCATGGAACCCACTGGCAACTCTATACTGACTTTGTTGGGTTTAGACTATGACTTTTGGAGAAAATAGACTAACATTTAAATCTTTACCAAGCACACCTGCCATACCCTCTTCTCACTCCTCTCTAACACATATTCTGGGCTGTATTAGGCACTCAGAAAAGTAGGAGTTAAGGATAAAATATACATTTGCTCTGTGTTTTTTTTTTTTTACCACACGTAGAAACCTGAAGGCTAAAGACAGTCATCTGTATTTGTCAGATCTCCTTTAGGGCAAATGCTTCCTTTGAAGGATATTTCCTTTGCCTTTTGATATAATTTAGTTTAGCTGTCCTGAGTGTATATGTACATAAATATCTCTCTCTCTCTCTCTCTCAAATATCCCATTCTTTCACCCCAATTTGATTAATAGCCAGCCAGTTTGATGTGATTAGAGTTCCACTTCTGTACCTCTGGCAAATGTAGATATTTAAGTAGGCAGTATGAGAAAAGAAGAAGAGTAATCATGTTCCTTAGGAAAAGTTATATGGCTCTTTGTAAAGAAAACTCTTACAAAAGAGGGATTGCTATGCAAGGTAACTGTGGAAAGGTAATCAAGCATTTTAATATTTTACATGTTTTAGATATATTTCTCTTATCGTCAGAATTCATATTGCTGGTGCTCTGATTTTTTTTTCCAGCTGTCATTCATCTAATTCACAGCAGTGGCTCCCCAGATTGCTCTAGTCAATACAGGAGTCAAATTACTTTACCTGCCGACATTCTACTTTTGTCTTCATTCTAAATATCATTCTGCTCTGAGAATATTGTCTCTGCAGGTGCAGATGTGAGTAGGAATGCCAACAGAAATTAAATGATATTTTATAACTTTTGAGATAGGATATCATTTGTTTTTAGGAGATGATTATATTTTCTACACATATTTCATCAGCTAGCATCTCTATTACATCCTGATCCAGCATTCCCTGAAGTTAACATTAATTTTTCAGAGACTTCATGCAGAGCTGGACTAAGCTCAGTATGATTGATAGAAAAAGCAATAAATTTAACAATTACTTTGACATTCATATTGCCCCAGTAATTCTTAGATTCCTAAGGAAATAGTAAGTATCTTAATAGATGAAAATACTGATCATCCCATTCTAGTACTCTCTTCCACAATTGTGCCTACTTAGTCAGCTTCTAGATTATAATTGAATTCCTGACTCTTACAAATTCTTCCATATTTAATCCCTGGAAAAAAAAAAAAAGTTGAATGTTTCCGATTTCACTTCAATTTTCAGTCACCATTTTTACTAAAATTGAGAAGTTGGGCAAAATCAACAATCTAAGAGTCATTAAATATGTTGAAATGCATGGACTGAGTAGATTTTGCCTAGACAGAAGCTGTCTTTCATTTATTTGTAGATTTTCCGTTTTGTGGATGTGCCTTTCTTCAACCCTTTTCCTCTCCCCGGCAGAATCATTGTTGTCACCTGTCAAAGCAGTTGTCAGGTAATGGTTGCACAAAACTTTTGTTTCAGTAGTGACAAGAAGCCTTAAGTGTTCACTCAGTCCCTGAGATTGCTGAAGAACTAAGTGATACAACCACAGCTTATTAAAATTAGATTGTAAAAAAATCACCTTAAATGCATATTTATTGATGCCTGCTTTTGTAAGTAAGTGCCAATAAATCTCAATAGATGAATGCTTGCCTAAAGAAATCGTGCAAAACATCCAAAAATATGTTATGAATTCATTTAACTATTGAAACAAATATAGATAGAAGAAAGGTTTTGGTATTAGCTCAGCTCTTGCCTGAACTTCAGAGAGGGCTTGTGAATGAAAACATAGAAAGAAATAATCTTAAAAGCTTTCATTAGTTGCACACATCTTTGAAAGACTACTTTTGACTAAGTAGAAATATATTCAGAAGTAGAAAGACAGTTTTGAGTGTTGTGTTTTCATTGGTTTCCATATCAAAACATAGTGATGTTAGTGAAATTTACTGAAAAAGTTTTTGCTAGTTTTTAAGTGAAGAGATCTTACTCTGATGGTTCCATTTATTTCAACAGGAATAGAAATCTGCTTGAGGAGTAAAACATTATTCAGCATGAATAAATGTGGCAGGCTATATTTTCTTTTAGGACAGAGAAAATGTCCTAAAATTATCCATCAATACGATACAATCCACAGTATGATTTGTTTCAAGTCTTGCAAAACTCTGAATGCCTATAAAGTTGAGGTTTCCTACCCCAAAATCCACAATCCCAAGGACAAACCTCAAGACAGTACAAAAAGGTCTACATAAATAACCTACAATGACAAACTGCTTATCTTTAAGTTAGGCGCTCAGCTTCTAGGAAATAGTTGACCAGAAAATGAGTCTGTGGAAAAAGATGAGGACTCACTGATGGCCACTGTTAACAAACAAGACCAGTTTTTATTTATTAGTTGCAAATTACTTATATGAAATTTAAAGCTATCTACTCGATTCACTGGAAACTGACTTCATTACAGATATTAATTTATTGTCCAAAGAACTTGAGTAATCATAGTTTACACAAAAATCTTGTTTGGTTGAGCCAGATAGAGGCTTTACCCACAGCCATTTTGAAAAAATTTATTGCAAGTAACTCTAATAAGTACTTATCTTGCTTGGTGATGCTGCTTGATGTCATAAAGCTGTCACTTTAAACCATAGAAACCAGAAGTATGGGACTTGGGAAATTATTTTTACTTTTTAATAATCTGAATGTGAACAGTACCAAAACCTAAGAATTTGCAGTGTTAAAGTATTCAAAACATTTTTTGATCAAGCAGGGCAATTATAATCCATTTCAAGGGAACTGGGTTAGATCTGAGTATCCAGTTACTTTCTCAGAGCAGTGTAAACCACACGTAATTCTATTTTAGAAAGACTAAAAGAAACAATCCTTTTGTATAAAATCTTATTTCCAAAATTTTAAACTCCATTTAATTCATCACATTAGTGAACAATATTCCTAGATTCAAAAAATTGCTTGTTCCTTGAGACTAAGAGTCCACTGATTTTCTTTTTAAATCAGTTGTGCACTTCAGCTTTGATCTTGGGCATACTAATTCACAAGAAAGTACAGCACAGTGGTAAAATAACTTTATTGTCATCCCTAGAGAAACAAAACAAAGGGAACACGGATACAAAAAGCAATAAAACCCCTCAGTCAGTCTTACAGGGCAAAGCAGAGGGCAAAAATCCCCAGCAGATGTTAAAATCAGTGTGGCTAACCTCAATTCAAATAGTCTATGCTGATTTACACCAGCTGAAGTTCAGGAGGTGAAAGTCTGAGGTGCAGAGGTAAACTACATAAGCTGCTCTAACGGTTGAGGGCACTTCTATCTTTGAGTAAATGATATATCGCTTACCCATTGTAATTATATTCATATTTACCTCTTGCTACCTAAACCAGTCGGGTTAGCATAAAAGCTATTCTTCAGTTATGTAAGTAATAATGCTGGTTTCTGGAGCTTTTTTAAACTCTAGTCTTTTTCCCAACACGTGCATACGCGCTGTGACCTTCTAGTGCCTTTCTAGATTTAACTAGCATCTCAAATGTGTCCTCTTCAAGCCTGTGCTGCATATTCCAAAGGTCACTGCTAAGCTGAGGCTTTCAGATTTAAGTAGTGTAATACTTCTGTTTTTGCACTTACTGCACTGAATCCTTGTGCAGTACTATATTGATTTTTTGTGATTTTTATTTCACTATTTTCAGATTCTACAGTCTCTCTTACCTTGACTTACCAGTTAAATGGCTTGGTTAGTCACACTTTTCTTTTAGTTTGTTCAATCAAAATATGCTTTTGTATTTATTCTATTTAAAAGTGGCTTCCTTTGCTTTCATTTCTAACCTACAGAACATGTTCTGAAGGGCAATTGAGCCTGAAAGCCTCATCACAACTTGCACATTTCAAGGCCTTCCTGCTTGCAGTGCTGCCTCTTCTTTCTGAAGCCCCTCTGAAGATTTTTTTGGTAGCTTAGCCATAGTAAATAGTTTGCAAATTACTTTGTGAAGCTCACTGTCTATAAATTTAGCAATAAAGAAACAGTAAGAGTGATATTCATTATTGTTGTACGAGCACGTACTGTGACACAAGGCTGTCTGGAAATTACAGTGAAGCCTTTTGAATGTAAAGAGAAGTTACCCTATATCAATAAAACCAGCTGCTGCAATTATACAAGGTAGAACTCAGTTCACAACGGCTGTTGAGCTTTGGAGCACAAGCCAATTACCAGCTGGAATCAGGAATTATTACACCTGGAACAATTAACTGAAATATAATGGAAGGGAACAGGGATTTCCTTCCAGAACTATTTTAAATTCTTACAATTCTGAGGAAACAGTTTCTTACCTAGCATTCATAGTCATTCAAAGGATAGAGCCCAAACTGTTATGGCCTTACCTAGCCAATGTGGGCTGAGTCCCACAGCCACTGAAAAAGTAATCAGCCAGTGATGGTGAGACACATACCACAAGAACTTGGAAGAAACTTTGCGTCACGCAAAGAGGCCTTAGGCTATTTCCTTTTGGCTCCATAGTTTCCAGTTAAGAAATTTGTCATGGCATGTAGTAGTGGTACTAGCATCTTCTGGATCCAAGCTCTTGGCTCTTGGTCATGAACTCAGCCTTTGCTATATTTCTTTTGTTCCTATAGCAAAACATGGGTTGGTTTTAACCCACCCATTGTTGGCTTCTTGGAAGAAACCAAACACAGATACACATTGGTGACAATGGCAGAAGTGAGCTGGAAGTGTGTGCGGAGCCCCAGGATGTCCTTTTCCTAGCTCCTGTCTTCCACAGTATTGAATTAGATAGGTTGGTGTTAGTTTTCTATAATATTGTAGGGGGGCAACCTCTCCGTGAGTAAAAGGGCTTATTGGTACTACAAGCCTTGTTGCTATTAAAGGAAAATCATTCTCTCGCAAGCCATGAAGAAACACTGCTGCCCTTTCCATACACTAAAGGAAGGTCTACTTCATGATATATGCACACATAGATACTCGTGCCCAGATTCCTCTGGTTCCCTTGGCCTTTATAATGCACTTCTTCAACTCCAGTAGCCATCCTTCCCTCCTGCACAGCAGCTGGAGTCCCCTGTGCCTTTGCTATAACAGTCTAGCCTGTAAATAATGGTACTGCCATAGTTCATCATTGGAGAATGACACTCCTTATCTCACCCTGGGGGGCTGGAATATATGCCTGTGTGATTGTATATACATTTGCCATCCTATGGCTGTACGGTACCACCTTCACTCAAAACATCTGCTCTTTAAAGACTTTGTTGTACATCAGATCCAAAACCTTACTCTGTGCCTGGAAGGCTTAATTTGACAATCTTGTAGCATGGCTTCTTCTGTAACTACCCCATGGAGCCTAATATCAGTGGTAGTAATAAAGTTCTTGCTGTTTGAAAAATGCAAGTGGTGGCAGTCACCACAGGGTAAGTGAAAACAAAGTACATCAAATCCTGGCACAGCTCAGAAGAATCAGTTTAGGGAGGACTGCAGAGATATACATTAGGACTATAAAATTCAACACTGACTATACAGATCTGAGATAGAGATTCTTAATTTTTTTTTATTGTTAGTGTATTTATGACTTTTGAAAGGCTCCATGGTGATGGTCACAGAGATAGAAGACTTTTATTCACAAAAGTGGCATTTTCTGCATTTCAAGACTAATATGCCTCAAGTGCAACTCTTTCCTAAAGAAATTAATTTCACAGGGAGCAATGAGTAGGACTTTAGGAACTGTGTATCTAACCTATCCATATACCTACATATATGAACACAAATACAGTTTGCTTAGTTCATTTAAGAAGTTAATATTGCTAAACAACCCTGGAGAAATCAGTGACCTCCTCGTGCGACAAATGAGTGTGGACACAGGGTAGTACATCTACATCTGGTGGCACTGACAGCAGTGTTTCGCTTGTATCTTTCTCTAAACTATCTGCCTGCATAAGCACCCACAGCACAGCTGTGGTCATCTTTAAATCTTTCAGCAATGAGTCTGCCTAAACAGAAATTGATACCAAGCTTTGAAAGAAAAAAATGTTTTGTCCAATCTTGTCTAAGGAACTGTCTGAAGCTTTTAGCAGCAGATGCTCCCTACCTCATACTATTTTCTAGGCAGTGATGCCGATACCATTTCTGTTTGATTTCCAAACTGCCTATAAGCATGGTGCACAGAGTATTATGACAGCCCAGAGATCCTCAGCTCACAGATCTTGAGTTAAGTGCAGTTTTTCTAAGAGGTTCCCTGAAAATTACAACACAATTCATTTGCATACTCCATATGGATACTACAAGGTGGCATTTTAAGCTTAGAAAAATGAAGTTATATGAAATTAAATGAAACAGAATTAGTCCCTTCTGAAATTATACAAAATGTTTTGTTCTGTTTTGTTGTATAATATTCTCCATCAAAAAAGAAAAAAAAAAAGGATGAAAGTTTTCCCTTTGTAAAAAAAAAGAGAATCATGAGTAAACTTGTAACAGTATGAAACTTAACTATCTGTGCAAAACATAACAATTATTTTGGACCCACTGTGCACAGAAATAATCAGCTACCATGGACAGAAGCACTGTTGACCCTGACCCAGAATGCTGGTCATATCCAAATAGCAATACTTCTAATTATAACTCTGTACATACATATATTTCTTTTCTCCTATGACTATAAATTGAATCCCTACCTGACCATTATTATGTACTGTTTCCATCCTCTTTGGATGGGATGACAAACGCGTAATTGGAAAATAAAGGCAGCAGTACCATGAATAACCCCACTAGATGCAGAGAAGCTAGGTAGGATGAAACTGGCTGGCTAATGAACATGCAACAGGGTGCTACAAATCACACACACATATAATGTAGAGTATAATTCTTTCTCCCGAAGTGAGTCATCATGGGGCCACAAGTCACTTCTCCTGGTATGATACTGGAGAGAGGAGGTACTTTCCAGATGTAGAATTTACCCCTTATGGCTCTAAACAGTGGAGCATAATTTAAGAAGCCCCGAGGCTTTTCTAAATTACACTAGAGACTGAAGAACAACAAGAAAGATTTATAGCCACCTTGGGTTTTCCTCCTTTCCTAATGTCAAGCTTATATTGGCTTCAGTTTAAGAATCTAAATTAGTTCTTTTTACACTTTTTTTTCATGCAATTCATGACAGGCATAAAAGGTGATGCTTTCATGAGGTCATTTTTGCCTTGTAAATCTCCTGAAGAAAGATAAAAATCTGTTTTGTATCTTTTATTATATTACTACTCCATTTCTGGAAAATGTAGCTGATTGTAACTGCATTGTGATCATTGTGATGGATCTATAGCAATGACAACCACGTGTTCTCTATTTTGAATAACCAAGTTTTTAAATCATTACAATTATTAATGAGTGTTAAAGGCTTTGTAACAAAAAAGGCAATGGGAATAATTTATAGTAAAGATTCCTTACTATATCAGAAATTAGATTTGATTAGCTGAAATTGTATGACATGGTAGTAAATGGGGCATATCATAAAGCATTCTAAAACAATTTAATACAAGTTCAACATTTATTATATAAAACTTGATGCCATTAAACAAGATAGTCATATCAAGTTTGTGATACCCACAAAAAACTCCATGGAAAAATCTACAGAGCTGTTGTAAAGATGCAAAAATGACATGTGTTGTGTGTAAATAAGGTAGTGATATTGCTAAGCAGATAAGAATCCTGCGAATGTGTTAAATATGCTACCTGAATGTAGTTTTTCATTCATTCTTCTCACTCTGATCTTGAGTTCTGAGCCTTTACTGATGTAAATAGCTTTCTTGATCATTGTATTTGCTTTCTGAAGTCTATATCAATGTTCAGTTTAGAAGAGGACACAGAGCATGGCCCCCAGAGAATGACCCTCTTCTGCTCCCACTGAAACTGGCTGTATCAGGAATGAAATTGGGTTACTCTAAGCCCATAGGGGAACAGGTTCCTTAAAGTAATAGCAGTGACTACTGGCTACAACATCCAGTAGAATTAAACACCACTAGAAAAAGTCTGTTGTTCCTATGACTGTAGCCTACTTCATCTTCTTGCTATCTGATTTAATAGCTAGACTTCTTACCTGGAAAGGATTACACTCTTTGTGTTAGGAGAAGACTGTCTGCAAGTAAAAGGCACTTTGAATCCCAAACAAATTCTCTAAAGAATTTTTCAATGGTGAAGACAGCATGTCAGATTGCTGAGTTTATTTCCTTTTTAAATTTCTGCCTAATCTAAATGATCATGTAGTGATCATTATTTAAGCAATATCTCAGTTGTGCCATCACAAATTAAAATAACCTTAACTAAAAGACAAAGGCAATCTGAAATGTTTAAAATCCTTAGGCATTGAACAGGAGAAATAAAGCTGCAGGTTTGCAAAAGTCTGACTAACAAATACAATGATATCATAAACTTTCAAGAAAAAAAAATAATTCATGAGTTTATAGTAAGAAATTGGAATATTACTCTCACATCTACCTTGGTAGTATGAAAGGATTGTATAATTTCTTGAATGCTAGAGGTTCTTCTTCTATAAATTGCTTGCTGAATGAGAGCTCTAGCTCACTCTATCTTGTGTTTTTCAAGTACTCTGACAAAGAAGAATGTCGCAGAGAAGTCACTGTGAGTGAGTCAGCACGTCCTACCACAGACATGGTTCCTTTGGGAAAATCACAACGCCCAGAACTGTCACCAGAACCCTGAAGGACATATCTGTGACAGACACAATCCAAGTGCAACACAATCATTGTCCTTGTACAATCAATGCTCCTCTGAAAACTGCACAACATACCCTACTTAAATTATATCTAAATTATATAAATTATATAAATCCATTAGAATAATTACTATTTTTACTAGCACCCCTCTACTTGGAATTTGTTTGAAAGGTCTCTGAACCTGGACCATTTCAAGAGCTATTGGCCTTATGAAATAACAGCATGTCCCGTTCAGGTACAAAAATATTCTGTGAAAACCAGCTAGTTTGTTCGTTCTTTCTCAATTTATATTAGTAGACATTACTCATATGTTTTCAGTGTACTGAGAGCACTTCCCAATAAATATGCTTCTTAACTCACATCATTTTCAGCAAGCCTAAATGTGTTGACTTCATGAGCTTTACCTCTTATTTATATCAGCATCTTACTGATATACTTACATAATTTACTCTCTCCTCAAGTTTAATCTTACTTGTCTAGTTGGACACCAGAAAAAGAAGGAAAGAAGCAAGTCTTGAACACTGTTGTAATCAGATGAAGTTACTGAGCTCAAAGGAAATACGTCTCTGGTCACAGGACAGAAAACCTTTATTTTTCAAATTGTGTATATCTCCTTAATTATTTTTGTGTAGTGTTTTCATAGTTCTCGGAACATGAGTTATATGATTCTCAACTTTATGAATCAAGTTAAGGCTTAAATATGCAAAAAGGCCATTTGTGTGAAAAAAGAACTGTGAAAAACTATGATTGAAGGAAAATATGAAGAATGTTCTCCAGAGTTTGAGTAGCGCAACGAGTGGAGAACTCAGGCAACGAAACATTCAAGAGCAGCAGCATAATTTGTGTTGAATAGTGTCAGCAAGGCATTATATGCCTTGTATTTTGGGACAGTGGATAGAAAGAAGTCAGTGACCCTGGTACCCATACTGTGCTTTCTTCTTTGCTTTTGTTCCAGATTTGCTTTTTTATTCAAGTCTATTTATGGAGAGGGTCTGCAAGAGAGCTGTGCTCTCATGCGAAAAGTTGGTATTTCATGCTGTAGTTTCTTTTTGGACAAAGTTCTTCCCATGTATGGTAGAACCTCAATAGTTCTTGCCTCACATAGAAAAAGGAATTGAGTGAATTGTTCAGTCTCCTGGCTGGGCAAAGAAAAAGATGTTTTATTTAAGCCATTCGGAAGCAAGACATCATTGGGGCCCAGTTCCTTGGCCTTTTTTCCCCCTCGCTTTCAGACAGACAAGGAAACTGCACATAATTCTTCAATTAAGTCTTTCTAGTTATACCTTACAAATAGATTTGTGTCTGTTAAGGATTGGGATAACACATAAAGTCTTGAAAATATTGTCCCCAAAGAAGTAGAAGGAAGAACTTGAAATAAATTTGAAAGAATTGTCAGTCCATATGAGTAATGGTATTTCAGCAATCCCAAGCTAAGATGTATTGAGTGGCACTGCTTTGGAAAAGTGGATCCACTCTGCAAACAGATCTGCATGAGGGCTGTACATCAGTGAAGTAAATTATAATCTCTGAATCCATGTTAATTTTCAGATTGTGTTGAATAAAAAGGATACCGTTAAATGAATACATATAACGAAAGTTAAAAGCAAATTAACAAAAATTAACACAAAAAAATAAAGGACTAAAGATGTTTGGCTGCCTGAATTTCCCCTGGCAGTAAAAGAAAATAAAATACATGGCCTTTTGCTCTCTTCCTCAGCCCACAGAAAGCCTCACAGTCAAAACATTGCATCTAATCCTAGTTTCTGTTTTGGTAAGTATATTTCATTAAACAATTGTATTACTGATTAATAAATAGTAAGTTGATTTTAGAGGGTGTTTTAGGTTAATTACTTTGTTAAAAATAATGAAAAATATTAATCTAGTTGGAAGTCAATTGATATTTTTGGAATTTCAAATATACACAGCACAAGTAACAATGCTGAGAAAAGCCTATCTTCATCATAGTTTAATTAAGCTGCTGAGAAGTAGCTAGCTGCTACAATCCCCGATTTTTATCTATTTTAAAAGGATATTCTTTATTTATTAGATTAATAGTTCTCCAGTTTTGAATTTTCTGATAGTAATCTGGTAATACCATTCATTGTCTTATTAGTTTGTTTTGTGCTGTTTTTTTTTTTTTTTTAACTGATTCATTAATGTCTTAAAACATTCTCAAGCAATTTTAATTTTCCAATCTGAAATTCTAGCTCTGTGCAAGATAACAGCAAAGGACTCATTTATTTTAGTAGGATCAAGATTTCATTCTAGCATAGAAAATAACAAGCTTCATAACTGAAAGCATGAGAAAAGCATTCATATTTGTGACAAAATGTCTGTATAACCTTTATGTTTTTTAAGTGCAATCCCTTCTGAATGGACAGCACTGTTAAAGGAAACAGGAGATTTACTTTTCTTTCTGGGTTCAGTATTAGCAGACAACATCAGGGAGTCGAATAAAACCTCCTGCACCAGCCATCAAAGGAGTTATGACAGTGGTACCTGCGTTAGGAATTGAAAGAAGGTACCTTTCATTTGCTTTCATCTGGGCTTGGTGGCTTTCCTTTCTCAAAGCATTGTGTATGTGCCAAAGGAGGGCTGTGGGCTGTGAGAACTTAAGTAAAGAAGAGACACTGGAGAGGAATTGACACCCAAGTTAGAGATATAAAAGCTTTAAAGAAGTCAAGTCACTTCACTGTGACAAAGCAGGAGATAGCTTGCCTGAGGGGAATTTCCAGTGGTGTAAACAATAGCCTGAATGTAGGCTATTTACTGTGCTTATGCATTAGTTAGAACGTGTAGCCTTTGAGAAATGGATAAACCACAGTGAATTTTGAAGAAACTACTTAGGCATCCCTTTAATTCACTTCTGTCGTGTGTCCATGAATGGAGATATTTGCAGGATCCAACCTGTTGGACCTACTGAAACAGCAGCAGCTGCTACTGACGCAGCTGCGTTATCAGCTGTGGTTCAAGAGAAGACTAATCGCAGGTTTCAATTTTGGGAGAGTTACAGGCTTGAGATCTGGCAGATAAGAGGGGAAGAGGAAGGAATGGATATGACCTCAAGTCAGCCACAGCTGTGCAGGGAATCCAGAGCTCCCAATGTATTCCCTAAACACCCAAAAGCTTTTAACCATCCAAGCAACAAACCAATCCCAGTTTTAGTAGACTATAAAGTAGATTAATTAACTTTTTAAATACAGAAAAATGAAAACAGAACAGTAAAAAAAAGGGATTCTTTTCCAATTTCTCCTTTTCCATTGTGTCCTGCAGGCAAACCATTGTCTCAGTCAGCTCTAAGACTTCCTGAAGTATGGCAAACTTTGCACCGCCATACCTGTAGCTTCCTAAAAAGCCTTCCTGCCTGTGTCTGTGAAATTCCTCCCAAAGAACATTTTCCCTCATCCTCTAGAAGGTCATACATGATCTTCAACTCTCTTTTTAAAGAATTGAGTGCCTACACTGAATTAAAAAAAAACAACAAAGAAAGGGTACTAGCTGTCACACAGCTGCTCAGACTGGAAAAATTGTTCTCCTACTTCTGTTGCCATGACAATAACCGTTTTTACAGAAAGGCACACTGTGGTTAAGAAACATTCTGTCTAGCTGTTTGAACAAAGCATCAGCATCATAACAATTGCCTTACTTTACTCAGACTAACAGGCTGCCAGTTCCAATATCCCTTTTATGACAGTGCTAGATGCTTCAAGAGAAAGATGATAAAATGCTAGTTTTAAACAGTTATGGAATAATCTGCTCTTGGAGGACATTTCTAACTGCTGTTAGGTAGAGATTAGCTCATGGCAAAATTAATAGGAGTTTATATATTTTTTTTCTGATTACATAGCCTTCTTATGCAGTATCACTGCAATTATTCTGGACATGCAATGCTCAATTTTCTTTAATCAGCTTCTAACATCTTATATACAAAGTTCTTCAATGGCTATGAGCTAGAGTCGATATTTTTACCTTGTTTAAAAACATTTTTTATCTATTTATCATAGATCCACTTCTTTTTTTAACAAGCAATCTATTTTACATAGAGCAAAAAATAAAAATAATCTTCCACTTCAGTCACTTTTCATTTGGCACATGTCTATCATAGAATATCCTGAGTTGGAAGAGACTCAGGAGACTCACAAGGATAATCAAGTCCAATCCACACAGGGCCACCCAAAATTCAAACCCTATGTCTGAGAGCATTGTCCAGATGCTGCTTGAACTCCAGCAGCCTGGGGCCGTGACCACTGCCCTGGGGAGCCAGCTCCACACGCACCATCCTCTGGTGAAGAACCTATTCCTAACCCCCAACCTGATATTTTCCTGATGCAGGTCCATGCTGTTCCCTTGGGCCCTAAATTTCAATGAAATTACACCTATGAAGTCTTGAAGAAAATAAAAATGCTGATAATTATGCCAGAGTATTATATTTCTAAAAATACAGAAGAAATGTCCACGGTTGAGTCATCATGGAAGAGAATAGCATTAAAACAAGCAAGAGAAATCCAAGGACACAGTATGCACTCAGGAACCATCTAGATCATGCAGACAAAAGCTGAAATATGGCATGGACCATCAAATAGGCCTGGACAGTAAACTTGAAAAGGCAGATAGCAGTTCTGTGTGTTTTTGGATCCTAGTAAACTAACGGCATTTTTAATGAGCAGCTGACCTACTTCTTTAAATGACTAATTTCATTTCTTTTCTCAGTGGCAGATTTATTCATTAAAGCAGTAGCAAGAACAGACTTGGGGGGCACTTGAGAAAAAATAATTAAATAATTCTTGACAGAGAGTTACTATCCCAAGTTTTAACTTGGTAATAAGATGTAGTAATTATGATTTTCCCCCCTTTCTAATAGAAATTCCTGTTACATTATTAATTTTCCTTCTGCACAAGAAGCAACAACGTTTGGAAAAAAAAACCGAAATAAAAAGATTCTGAATCAAGAATATTACTCACAAGTCAGCTCTAACTCTGTTTTACACAGAAATTAGTACAAATTCAAGGAAAGTCTGAACTCAAACTGCAGTGAACGTACGGCCATTAAAAACTATGAAGTGATGTTGTTAGCCTATTTAATCATGACAACAGTGGATTTTAGTGTACTTGCACAGTTAAGGAACATTCAAGGTAAATGCGAATATATTAAATCATAAATCCAGTAAAATAAAACATTTACAAATAAGCTAAATATACAAATATTCATCAAAAACACAAACATTTTTTTCAAGATTTTAAAGAAGTCCATCATAATTTTATTAGTATTAATACATAAAGAATACTTAATAGGAAAATTTGGGGGCAGCAGTTCATTCTGGAATAGAGATGATTTTCTGCTGACAATTTTATTTGCCCTAAAAATTAAGCCTAAGCAGGTAAAATGAGAAAGTAAACGGAACTGATAAGAGCAAAAGAATATGATGACTACTATGCTATGCCTATTGGAAAGACTGCAAAATTTTGCAAATAAGATATCAAATTGCTGCACAATGACCAAGAAAAATTAGCAGAAATTACCTTGGAAAAAAAATATCTAAATAACCTGTTAGAGAAGGAGTGTGAAAGAGGGGGGCAATTTGTGAACAGAAAAAAAAAATTGATTATCTGTTGTGTGAATAAGATGATAGCTGCCATGATGAGAAATTTACAAAATGTATATAAATTTTCATTTAAAAACATCAAAGTGCAGAAGTATTTAGTGTTGCTTTTTTCCTCTTTTCTACGTACTCTGATATCACTAGAAGTACCAAACTACTTCAAGACTTCTGTTCCCCTCAAGAAGTCAAAAACACATGAATTGTACACATACTTTTCTGTTGAGAGAGGTATTTCAGTAGCTTTTATAGTGAAAAAATAAAGGTCAAAGTGGAAAAAGAAATATTCATTCTCATTTTAAATACTTACATATCCAAAACAAGAAAATTGCTTAAGAGAGACATGCAAGAAAATGCATTCAGTAAATTTTCTCTTGAGTTCTAATTCAAGTTTTTTGTTGTGAAATACATGTCCTTCCTGCTCAGGGAAGAGAAAGGAAATGGAAGAAAAAAGGTGTTTGAGCCCCTTCTTCTGTTTATTTCAAAAAGATATCAAGATGGTTCAAATCAAACTATCTTCGCCTATTACATTTTGTGCTAGTAATGGAGAAGGAAGTTCAGAAAAATGGGCAAGGTTCCATTTCCATCAAAAAATGATATATTACTAAGCCAAAATTATCTCTTCAGTTTGCTGAAGAGTAATCCATGGAAAGCGTCTAGGACACTTAGGTATTCAAAAGGAATCAAACTAAATGGGAGTGGAGGGCAAGGGGAGCAGATAATCACCAGAGGAGCTGGTTTGAAGGGGAAAAATGGCCCCACAAGTTATCTTGCTGAAATCAAACTTGTATTAGAGAGCCAATCTCCAGTCTCATTGCACTATGCTCATAGGGGGTGATACATTTGCAGAGCCAATGTGCAGCCTGCATGTAAAATATTTCATAATTGAGTCTTTATTCGTTTCTTGGTAAGATTTCTTGTAATTGCAGTGGGGTCCCTGGTTGCCTGGTAGTGGCCTGCTGCAGACAGATCAAGCATCCAGCTGAAGTTAGGCTCCAGCAAGGGAGCCGGGGAAGAGAAATTGAACAGAAAATAGACGTAATATTGTACTAATCAGGGGCATGACTTGCCTGTGGAGGTCACTGTATGTGTCTCAGACTTACTAGCTAACAACGTACACAGTGAGGTGAATACAATAAATAGATGCATGTGGCGCAGTAATTGCAGGATTAGAAGAGTGCATGCTGCCAGAGGGGTCTTAACAGGGAAGGGGATCAAACGGAGATTGAATTTAGTATTTACTTGGTGCAGTTTTGTGTGACCTTGGTGTTATCTGTGGCAGCAAGAGCATGGCTATGAACCCAAATAAGTGGTGAGAGCAAAAATATTTCCAGAGTACAAATCCATCTTGAAAATAACATCAGAACAGTTCACATTTTTGTTTTGCCTTGTTTTTGACAAATACAGTGAAACTTCAAATTAAAAATCCTCCTTCCTTTTTCACTTAGCCCATTAGGAATAGGATCACTGCACTCTGTAATGATACACTCAATTTCTTCTGTGAGCAATGATTATTGCTCCTACTTGCATGGGAGACCTCTGAGACTACCCCAGGTCATTCTGGAGAAATGTTGTGGTCAATTAAGCACTGTGAGGGTCATTCTTCCTGCAGAATGAACACTGAGATAAAATACTAGCTTGCAACAGGCACTGAAGCTGTTTTCAGCTGAGGCATTAAAGCCAGCATCAAAAAGATACAAAATCATGTTAATGAAGAATGAAATTGTTACTCTGAGCATATTAGCTAAATCTCATTTGTCTCTTTAGATCTACTCTCAAATTCCATCTATTAAGTAATTAAAGTGTTTGTCAATTTAGTTCTTCTTTGCGCCATCATTTTGCAAGGGAATTTTACCTTAAAATGGTAAAACACATTTATTTAAAACTTTCATTATTATTTTACTATTAGCAAGAAGCATCTTCAACTGAATTTCGCTGACATAGCTCTACTAGATATAAGTGAATGGATTTTAATAGATATAAAACACAGTACAAAATGAGAATCACCCTCAATAATATTGTGATATCAAAATTTACTGCTTTCAGTTCTTTAGATTCATTAATTTTGAATTTTATTTTAATTCATTATTTATCACTTATCATGCTGTAAAAAATATTCACATCATAAACATTTTTATTAAATATATTTAATGTATCCTAGAAAGTTCCCAGCAACTGAGCAGCATAACTTTCAAGCCTCGTTTATTTTTCCTCCTTTCTCTCAGACATTTTAGTTGCTCTGGTAACAAAAATTCAGAACAGGAAAAGCTTTTGCCCTGCTCTGCTGTATGAATCTCTCCCTCACAACTACAGACAAGTAACAAACATGCTAAAGGTATTTCAGGAGTCATTACTAGCTTTACATCCCTTGAAATAGTATTTAAAACAGAGATGCATCATAAACCAGACATAACCTTGTCTCTGTGATTTCCATTTTCATTTGATCATAACAACCAATTTATATTACACATCTGAATCTTATATCTTAGATATGAAATTTACAAAATCTCCGCAAGTATTTTGCAGCAAACAGAGCAATCAGTCCCCCAAACCAAAATAAAATCCCTCTTGTGAAACAAAAAATGAACCAGTCAATTAACATGTGTGCATAGAAGGATAATTTGGAATGGAAAATGATTATTGCCAAGCATTTCTGGAGAACAGCACAAAATCAAAAAAATATTACTGTATTAAAACCTTTCTGATAGCAATGTGATCTCAAACCTGTGATTACACAGGGAAAATACTTCAGAATGGTCTAGTTTTTATAACATACTTGTATCTCACTGTGGACTGTAAACATGACATGCATAATTAGAGGAAGAGAGGGAAACAAATTGACTATGTAGCGGACCACTCCACAGCTCAGTGTTAGATGCTGTTCTGTATCTGCAGTAAAAGCTGGCTACTGCGGCTCTGATACCGTGTTATGTTTATGTACGTTTTGTTATATAGAGATAGGCAGACTAAAGTAGTTAAGGGAAAGTAATGAACTCAACATAGTGTAGAAGTCAACGGTCTTTAGGCATACACAAAGAAAACACTACGGGCAATGTTAAAAATGTTAACATTTAAATGGAAGTATATTTAGCTTAGTGAAAAATAGGTGAATAGAGATAACAGATTGAAATTAAGAAATTGAAAAAGAGTCTTTGCTAAAAATCTTCTGACGGCAATTCCACAAGCCTGCAGAATTGTCTCTCCTAAGAAATACAAGAAAACCCATACCTGGTGCTGGCCAAAACAACAGGAAACACATGACGAGATTCTGGATGTCCTTCTATCAATTAATTCCCCTTCTAAGTTCCATGAGCTGAAGTCCCTGCAGATATGTCTCTAAAACAAACAAACAAACAAAAAAAAACAGAAAGAAAATCTTTGAGCTGAAATATTTGATTTTTTTTCTGCTTTTCTGCTTCTGTGTCTTTGAGTAAACATACTGCAGGATAATTAAAAATCACTTCACTGAAAACATAGTGACTACTAATACAATCAGGCTGAGCAGGTCGAACTTGAACTTTTATTAGACTAATACAGCAACGGGAGTTGTAAAGAGCTGGTGTTGACATATCCTTCATGAAGGCTTGTCTTTGGAGCTGTAGGCAGCTGTGCTATCTTGCAGAGCTGTGCTTAGGCTCAGTTCCACTGGGCTGACGTACGTTTACACTGAGAGCCCTAATTTCCCCATGGCTTTGCATTTCAGTTTGCTATAGCCAAATTAAGAACGACTTTACAGGAACTTCTTGACTGATGGGCTCCTGAAACCTGCTCCCCTGCTTGCCCTCTGCAGTGTGCCCAGACTGAGATCTGCTGGCACAGCTGCACCACTGCACACATGGTGCTCCCTTGCTAGGAGATCCCTGGGGGATAGTGCATTTGTTTCAGGTTTAGATTTGTAGAAGAGGCCAGGTGCAGGAGGAGGTGAAAGTTCCTATGTCATTGATAATGTCTGAGCAGACAGCAGTAGCTTCTCCAGTCTTTTTTTGCTGGAATTACTCCTTCAGGCACAAAACATTTGTATGAAAATGACTCCCCTTCAGTACTCCATGTTGAAGCCATCTCCATTAGACCCCAAGCAACCTTGAGAACCTCTGACAATGCCGAAAGAATTCATTACCTTCTGGATTGTGGCCCTTTGTAAGAGGAAATTGATATTCAGGCAGCAAAATTCACCATTAAGGTTATCATTATAAAGTTGTGATCTCAATCTCAACATATGTTGCATCTATTCTCTTTTGTCAGTTGTGAAAGTTATTGCTAAACATGAGTCAGTGTGCCTTAAAAACGTGAGTTTACACATTTAATCTACTGCTCATTCCTGAGAACTACAACTACAAACAGTAAAGAATATTCTTTATAAGATAGGGCCTGTGAACATTTACTGCCATCTCACAGACTGTGAATACACAAGCTATACTGAACTCATGAAAGTTCTTGTTATTTCAAAATAAAATACAATAAAATAGATATCCCAGCTTTTAACCTGTTCAGCCTCAGCTACTGCAAAAGCCCTGGCAATGAGATAAAGGCTCACATCATGAACATTGCTCCAAAATCTTTGCTGCTGTTGGTCATTTGTCCTTACTTGGAAAAAACTGGGTAAAGCTCTTCAAGCAAGAATTCATTTCCTGTAAGGCAGCTGTGGAGCCTGCATTCAGATAATTAACAACAAATAGAGAATTTTGTATAATTTCCTGGACTTCATTGCCTTAAATTTCCTCTAATTGTTGTAACATCCTCTGTGCTTCGTAACTACTTTGATGTCCCCATGAAAATGTTCTAACAGCAGTCTTCTCTGATGTCCCCATTAAATTGTTCCAACTGGAGTGGATTGCCATGTACTTTGAGATCCCAAGAGGAAGAAATAGTTTGGAACGTCTTTCCCAAAGGCTGCACTCATACTTATTTTAACACTTTTTGGCCAGGCTCTTTTCAACTGTGCTGAGTGAAAGAATAAGGAGCAACAAACTGGACGTAGGAAGTTCCACACAAACATGAGGACAAACTTCTTTACTTTGAGGGTTACACAGCACTGGAACAGGCTGTCCAGAGGGGTGGTGAAAGCTCCTTCTATGCAGATATTCAAAACCCATCTGCTTGCTTTTCCTGCATAACCTATTGTAGGGAATCTGCTTTAGCTGGGGAGTTGGACTAGGTGATCTCCAGATGTCCCTTGCAACCTCTGTAATTCTGTGAAGTAATTCCTTAGTGCATCCTTATTTCTTATACATCAGTGTTTGCTTGTTGTTTTTTTTCTTTTCAGCATCCAGAACCATTTTCTCCTTTCTGCATATATTTTTTCCAAGTATTGCTTCCCTCATCTCTTGTCCTAACAGCAAACCCTGAGTTATTAGAGTTTAATTCTCTGTGTGATATGAATACTGCAACTGCAATTGCATTAGTCCCTATTGTCAGGGCCAGGAACACTAACACAGCATCTGACCAAAGGGAATGAGAGTGCAAAAGGCCACAAAAAGAAAAACAACAAAACCCACACACTAAAGGGATAGTATTAATAATCTTATTATATTCATCCCTTCAAGAGAGTAACAAAATATCTTGTCATAGTTCTTTTTTAGCCTACAGCGAGTGTATGAGCTCTAGGGAAAACCAAAGCTCACAGAAATTTTAGATACCACAATGGAAAGAATAACTGCAAAATAGGATCAGTGTTCTCCATCTGAATTCCAAATAATGTCACAGTATATTTGGTCCCAAAATAAGATAATTACATTAACTCAGGAAATAACAAGAAGAAAAGAATGAAGAAAGGTCTTCTTGTGCTTGAGAATTTCATACAAATCAGAAAAAGATCTGTTGTCTCCTCCATGACTCCAAGCCGAAATTCAGTGTTCAATCAAAGCAAATTTAATTAAGAAATGTCCTGATAGATAAATTTTCCCAGCAAACAAGTCAGAAAGTAGATCTTCCAAAATTCTTTTTCTGTATCCCTGTTCAGATCAATTTTTCACTCTCATCTGCTCCCACTATCTGAATGACCTACAGATGGCAGAGGCTGAGGAACCCCAGTTGCCCTGCTGACAGCAGCCAGGAGAAAATGTAACAATCTTTTTTTTTTTTTTTTTTTTCTTGCCAGGATTGTCTGAGGTGTCCATCATTGCCCAACTATTTTCCTTCAGGATACATCTGATCAGGTGTTAGTAATCATCCCTTATAGAAATTTTCAATGAAATCCTAGTTCTCACAGCCCTTGGAAAAATTAGGTCGTGCTCAAAATGTTTAACAGTCTTCCCCTGATGAATGCGTTAAGTCATAGTTTCAAATCTTGCTCTAAGTCTGTATTATTAGGGAGATATTTGCACAGGCTTTTATGATTCACTAAGCACAGTAGAGCACCAATCGTACAATCACAGAGTTGTGGAATAGCCTGAGGTGGAAGGGACCCACCTGGATCATCAAGTCTAATTCCTGGCTCCACACAAGACCACCCAAAATTCAAACCTTATGTCTGACCACTACCCTGGGAGCCTGTCCCAATGCCAGACCACTCTCTTAGTGGAGAATCTTTTCCTAGTACCCAACCTCAACCTCTCCTGATGCAACTCTATGCTGTTTCTTTGGGCTCTAAATTCCAAAGAAATTATACATAAAAAGTCTTTTCTGGCAAACAATGAAAATCAGTGCTAGCACGTTTCCTGTTATTTCATTCTGGCAATGTGGATGCAAACTGTCTGCCCAGCTCCTGCTGTGAGCTAAAAAATGAAAGCTTTATACATCTCAGTTTCCAGAATCTTGTCTTACCCCAATGATTAAACTCTCATGGCTGTTCTTTCTGTCCTAGCACACTGCTGAATGAGGAAGTAATCCTTTTCAAAGCACATTAGCAAAATCTTTTGAAGATACATAAGCACTACGACACACAAACCTGTAACCTCACAGATGATATAAGGCACAGTTTAAAACCTGACTGGAAATCAGACTCAGCTGCTTTGTAGTTCGTCTTAAAGTTCAGTGAAAGACTAACATTTCAAGTTAATGCCTTTCTGGACAGATTGCTTTTCTACACAGAAAATATCAGTGTTTCAAAAGAAAATGTTACATGGTACGGTTCAAACTCTGTATGCACCTACCCCCATATAAGAAGGAAGCTGCACCAAAATAAAGGCAGCCTAACAAGAAATCAGAGAGCACGCATGTGTAGCAAGGTATTTAAATTAACAATGTATGATATGTGCTGTATAGATAGAAATCACAAAATAGTACTTGTACAGAGCAGCTCTTTTCTTTTTTTTGTATTAGATAGGCAATATATATATTTTTTTAAATTGCAAATTAATAGCTGACATTTCCCTAACATTTCTTAAGCTGATTAATTCTGAGAAGTAATTCCAGTAAAGGTATCAAGCCAGGCTACATTAAGTGATAAGGATTATACTAATTCATTTGCAGCATCTTGATAAACAATTTTTCAGTGATGGATGAGAGGAATTTAATCTCTACCAACTATGGCCTGAATTCCTTCTGATTAACTCCTGAAAAAGGTCTTGAATACAGACATGTAAACTGACCCTAGTGACTGAACTAATCAAAATAACATCTGCCTGACTTCTAATTGTAAATCCGTGAGCAGGAATTTGTTAATTGATAGTACTATGCGTATAAACAATAGTAGATTTATTGGGACACTTTGGAGGAATTGTTATATTTCTTTTTCATGAATTTTTATGGGCACCTTTTTCCAGTCCCTTTCTCAAAGTGCTTAGCATGTCACTGATTCTGCATCTTTATTACTCCAAGATTTGTGCTGAACTCCAGCTAACTAGGAAAAATGAACCAGAATAAGTTTTGTACAGAAGGAAATATAATTTTCCCTAACAGATAGGCAAACCTGAGCAAGGCCATCTCTGTCAGCATAAACCATTTTAATATGATTTCACAAAAATATTGCACTCCAGTTATGATCAATTATCCAGCTGGAGAAAGAATTGCCAAAAACATACCAGCTAATCTGGACCCATAAATTTCAGTATAATAATGACTGTAAAGTAGACTATAATGTGTGTTTCATTTCTCTGTAACACATACAGTCCTATTATTTCCACTGATTTATCTTCAAGTATTTCTGTACCTTATGAACTCCACCATATAGATAGTAATTTGTCCATCTGTAGGAAATATTTCATAATGGCGGGCTAGACAATATATGCACATTTTGCTTCTGCAGTCCAGTAGTTTAAAATACATTTTTCTTCCTGACTAATATACACACAAGGCATTTCAGGCTAACCTCACTAATCTTCTTATGCATTGTCATTCCTAATAGGCATATCTTCATAACCTTCAGAAGGACAATATCTAACATTTGTCTATTATACTACCCATTTTATTAGAAATCAAGTAGTTTGCAGACGTTTGTCATCTCAGAAATAAAAACTGTTTTATATTGTGCTACGGAGAATAGCATAGTGAATGAGAAATGCAGACAAAAGATATGGGGGGACTATTACCTGAGCAAACAGAATGACACAATTTAAAGAGCAGAAGTGTGTACACAGATTTCTTCTAAGGATTCAAACCACAACATTGTGCTTCCCCTAACTGGTTTCTACTTCACAAAAAAAAAAAAAAAAAAGAGTGAGTAGGGTACTCACACAAGTATCCAGTTGCATATAATCCTTCATTGCTTGCTCTTATATTCAATGTCCAACCAATATTGTAAATTTTAATATTTATATTAGAAAATTTGCTTAAATACATTAGCAGTTATGGAGCGAGTTTTCATATTCGATACTAGATTACAAATTGCTTACTTCCACTTTCAAAGCTACTTGTAGCATTTATTGACTCATACTTTCATCTCTAATGCTGAATGCATTCAGTCTAGTAAGAATCACAAACTCATACTTTTTTCCTTTCCCACTTCCCTGACATGCTCAGTTCTCTCGAGTGTCTTTTCTACAGGAATTATGACATTACTTAGATATATTAAAACACATTAATAAATCACCTTTATGATAATGATTATGAAAATATGTAGACAGAAAATGGCACAGTTAACATTGATCTCAGAAGACAGACAGGATTTGACAAGGCTAGATCACTCCTACAAACTATCCATTAAATTGGAACTATTTCTATACCTAATATTCTTTTTTTTGTTGTTGTTAATGTCAGTAGTATTTCTTTGAAGCATTTTCTGTATCTTCTTATATAATGAGCATAAAAGAGAATCTTTCACTTGAACTAGGGCTTAAATAAATGCAGATTTCAAATGTGCTCCTGCATGAAATCTCAGCCATGTCACAGTGCAAAGAGTCAATGACATTAAAACAGAGCTGGTCGCTACCCTCCTTTGCATTTTGCGAATATTGTTGAACCAGCAATTTTGCACAATGGGTTTTATCTAAATTAACGTTGTTTCACACTCAATTTGTTGTGCTTAGTTTACCCTGCCTTTCATGCCAATTAACTTCCAGAAATGCTTGGTGTGCAAAACAAAGATGATTTAAAGGAATTAAATAGGAACTTAATAGTACTGTGTGATAATAGCTGCTTTTCAGTTTACACAGCAGACTACTTCAATGCATATGTGTTTTAATAAGTTGCATTTTTTTAAGTATTCACCTCAAAACCATTTGGGAAGTCAAACTAGGTAGAGACTCAAAAGCTTGAAATCTATTTTATCATTGTATTAAAGAGAAAAATAAAGATTTACTTGATAAGGCAAGAAAGATGCTAAACAGCTCTTTGAAAAAAAGAAATTACATAATGCCAATTGGGAATAAAATCTCTTGTGACAGTCAATTGTCTTGTCTGATCATCTCTAGTAAATGCCAATTAGTTAGCAGAAAGTTGATTCTCTTTAGGTGCATTATAAGAACAAAACCGAGTAACATCAATTTGCCATGAGCAAAGTAACCTCAGAGGTAAACAAATAATTTTTAAATAAAAACAATTATTTGAATAAATAAAATCCCTTCCAGTACTTGAAGGGAGCGTATAAACAGGAGGGGATACAACTGTTTACATGGGTAGATAGTGATAGGACAAGGGGAAATAGTTTTAAACTAAGAGAGGGGAGGTTTAGGTTGGATATTAGGAGGAAGTTTTTCACACAGAGGGTGGTGATGTGCTGGAACAGGTTGCCCAGGGAGGTCGTGGATGCCCCGTCCCTGGAGGCATTCAAGGCCAGGCTGGACGTGGCTCTGGGCAGCCTGGTCTAGTGGTTGGCAACCCAGCACACAGCAGGAGGGTTGAAACTAGATGATCATTATCGTCCTTTTCAACCCAGGCCGTTCTATGATTCTATGAAATTTTTCAGATGCTTACTTAAATACTAGAAAGTATTTTCCAGTGGCCAGAACACTAGTCTTGCAGACAGTAATGATGGATGATTCTGTCTGAATCCTCCACAAACTTGTTCTGGTTATTTCTGAAATTCCCCAACACCAGTATAAAAAACACATACATACATATATAAATAAATAAATAAATAAATAAATATGTATGCATGTATATATGTATGTATGCATATTTTCACAGAAGATAGTTAAAGATTTGTAAAAGTTTTTTAAGAACTCCGGATATAATTTTGTTATAACTTCTGAAAAAGAAGAATGATCTGCAGAAATATTGAATAAACAGATGTGAATCATGGATCTTAATGAATGGTTTATGAATGGTATGAATTTATCTGACCTGGGATAGTGGCATTTACATAGATGCAAGCTCTCTGTCTGCATTTAAACGTGAGTGTCATTCATTCCCACAAGGACTATTTTTAATGTCTGCAACTACAATGCCTCACTCGTACACCCAATCTGAACAATACCTATCAAAGTATGTACACCAGGTGCCAGAGACCATGCTGGTGCATCCTCCCTTCTTACTCATTTCAAGCCCCAGTGGTAGAGAACAGCTTAGGAGTAGTATGAATTCCTGCCGGCAAGGAAGCTAAGTTTGCTGTCATGTCGAAAAGGGACTAACCATCTGGTTCTGAAATTATAGACTTTCCAAGAGCAGTTATCAGTCATCTGCTGCTGCAGTTATTTGCTAGCATTTTGCATGTCTTTAAATAAGTAACAGTAGATCTCATACGTTCAGCTGTTAGTGTATTTTATGAAGTTTACAACAAGGTGACATATAATGTTCCTTTGTTCAATTGTCAAAGCTAAGACACTATCTCGCTGTTTCTAGGTGATGAGGATGCATGAGTACTGTAATGGTGATGAATGTGGCAGAAACATTAAAGAGAGAAACATAAAATGTCAGAATCAGACAGGCAGATGTTTTCTTCCTAGTCCATACTGTTATCAGTCCCGAACACTAGCAACAGAAAAAAAACTGACAGAAGTTGTTGAAGTGACAGTATAACAGAAGTGATGTATTTGTTTCTCCTTTTAAAAAATTGAAGGCACCACACTAAATCTACCTGAATTCAGGAAGGTAACATCTGTGAATGTAACCTGCAACGAGGTTTCATGTATATGTTGACATGTAATAAAGCTGTATGTAGAGTGTATGTGTAATATAGCTCACTTTGTTCTGACTGTAGAGGACACTAAGAAAAGCCCCTCTTTTCCTTGGTAGAAAAGAGCCAGCATCTACCCAGAACAGCAAATCTCCTCTTTCTAGCTCCCATACCTGATGGGCGGTGATCAGAAGTGAAAAGATGCACAGCCACCAGCCATCACTAAATTTAAAAGAATGGTAAAAATGGTCTTTACAATATGACATATGAGAAATCATATTAACTACCTGTAGCTGAGTTCTACCCTTCATTTCATATGACACACTTCTGAAATGTGAAACAGAATGGGGTTTAGCCAAATGTATGCATCAGAAAAACTTCATAGGATGATTTCTGACAAATGTGATAAACTGTCTTAAAATTCAGTGAAATGCTAAATAAAATGTAGACAACCTCCTGAGTTAACATTATTGAAAATAAGCCTATTTTCACTTCATACAGAAGCAAACAGCCTTGTGAAGCACTTCACAGCACAAAATGAAACTCAGAGGCCTGTTTAATAATGAAATCCAGAGAAAACAAATTAGAAACCTCTGTACAATTTCACAGGACTCAGAGGGGTCCGCAGCATGATGCATCCACTCATATGTCTACATTCTTGTGAAAAATAGTTGATGGAGTGGACTGTGTTTGCCTAAAGGCACAACCCATATCAGTGTTAATTTTGCAGACTAGGGGACCAAAGAGTAATTAGACAAACAGGGGCATAATTAAAGGGTGTCACATTTTCCTTCTCATAAATATCAGGAGCAACTGGGTTGTTTATAGATGAGAGAGGAGTCAGCGCTTGCTGCATTATTAAAATTCTGAGTTACGTTAGCACATACCATCTTTCTCAAGACAAATGACAATAGACAAGCACTGGCTTCAGCAACTGTGTGAAGTAAACAAGGTATATTCACTTTCCAGCAGATGCAGAGGTTTATCTGTGCTCCTTTCAAGGATCTGGAGAAAGCAAGAGTGTATCTCATTTGTGGCCAACATAATCAGCTTACCTTTAATCTTTTGTTTTCTTTATTAATAACAAAGATTTATTCAGTTTGAGCTGTCTAAAACCAGAGCTATCAAAGATCATCCAAGATCACTAATCTTTGTCCTCTGCAACTTAATTTCTGAAAACTGGAGGCAAAGCAAAGGAGGAAAGAGGCTTGCAAGTGCTCTCAAAAAGTCAAATAAACACATTTATTTCCAGATTCTGGGGTTGTTTTCACTGAGCTAAGGTATGAACAAAAGCACTTTTCTCCCAGCAAGCTGCAGTATTTCAGTTCGAGTATATTTTTGAAGGAAGTCTTTACTGATTCAAGTTCTTCTTTAAATCCATCTCCACAAAAATTCTTGGCAAGTTGCCGCCCTTTATTAAAACACCTCCTGCCAGAATACTAAACACCAAGCACAGATTAGAAGAGCCAGTCAGCAGAGTCATTCATCATGCTGATGAATGTCAGAATTTGGCAACGCTGGTGGAATTAGGGCTTAAGCTTCAAACTGAATCAAACCAGATATTAGCAACACAGTTGATACGTTACAAACCTTAATTAATCTTATTAATTTCTTGCTTGCTCTAGTTGGAATGATAATGAATGTAGTTATGATTAATAACGGGATGGCTTATTGCTATTTTCCCTCTCTTCTCTGTGAGTGCCTGTTCCTTTTTTTTTTTCAATTTAAAGATAGTGTTTTGTGTAACTTGTATTGGATGTTTCTGAAGCATTGATCTATTCTCACCCCCAAGTAGCTTATTACAAATGTGTGATGAAGTGATAATTACTGTCAGAGCTAAGCAAAGCATGTCACATGTTCCAAAGTATTATTTAAATATCTTACAGCATTTGTCAACTTTGTGCCTAATGAGAAATAACAGAAGGAGGCAAAGTTAATGTGAATATAAAGGACAGAAAATAATAAAGGTGATAAATGTCATAGAAGGGTCTTAAACTAGGCCATGGGTAGTAACCTATATAACTAAGACTAGGTTACCTCACTGAGGTCAGGAATTAATTTTGATTGTCTTAAGACAACACGTCTCAAATCGCAATTATTAATCGCATCACAAATTTACTACAGCTACGAACTAACCAGAAAGCCAGATCCTACACATCTCATGTTAATTCTTCCAGTGAATCAGTAGAAAAAAGCTTTAGATTCATCTGAAAGGATTGCACATATCATCAGCATTATCCTCTTTCAGGGAGCTGGCAGGGCAATTTCTGTACCTTAGGAACGATGTTGGTTCAGTAAAGCTAGTTTGAAATTTTATCCTTCAGTAACTCTTAATGTAAAGATACTGAATGTAAATATATTGATATGAAGCTTTGTTTCTTATTCCATTAAAAACTAATTGAATGTTTTAAAAAACTAATTTAATGTTTTTAAACATCCAAATAAAGATTTATTAATATATATATATTTAAGTTGGAGGTGAAACTATTCCTTTCAAACTTTTCGAGACCACTGTGACCACTTACTGAATCAGAACAACATTGGAAAATCAGCTGACAGTGAGGATCTCTGTAGAGAAGGACCTGAGTGTTCTTGCGGAGGACAGGTTGGCCATGAGCCAGCAGTGTGCCCTCATGGCCAAGAAGACCAGTGGTGTCCTGGGGCACATTAAAAAGACCATGGCCAGCAGGTTGAGGGAGGTGATCCTCCCCCTCTACTCTGCCCTGATGAGACCACATTGAGAATATTGTGTCCAGTTCTGGGTCCCTGGTTCAAAAAAGACAGATATCTCCTAAAAGGAGCCCAGTGGTGGGCCACAAAGATAATTAAGGACCTGAAGCATCTCCCATATGAGGAAAGACTGACTAACATGAGTTTGCTTGGCCTGGGGAAAAGAAGACTGAGAGGGGATCAGAAAATTGTTTATTAAAATCTAAAGGGAGGTGGGAGGCCAATGGATAAGGCCAGGCTCTTCTCAGTGGTATGTAGTGACAGGACAAGGAACAATGGCCTAAAACTTGAACATAGGAAGTTTCATACTAACATGCAGAAAAACTTTTTGGTAAGGGTGACAGAGTGCTGCAACAGGTTGCCCAGAGAGGTTGTGGAGTCTCTATGGAGAAACTCAAGACTCGTCTGGACGCCTTCCTGTGTGGCCTGCTATAGGGAATCTGCTTCAGCTGGACTCGATGATCTCTTGAGGTCCCTTCTAATACCTGTGATTCTGTGATTCTGTGATGTTATGATGTATTATTATGCATTATTTTGATTATTTCAAAGCAGCATAATGTGAAACAGTTTTTATGTACAATTATAAGATGATTAGATCTCTGCTCAGCTCTGCTCAAAATACAGTTACCAAATACGGTTTGATTCAAAATACTCACCACTGACAATTGCTGATCGGATCCACATGTGTTATTAATGTCCTTTAAAATAATATGAAAAAATGAAAGGTAATCTCAAGACAGGCCAATTGTTCTTTTCCTCCAGTGGATTTCTAAAATGTTCTTCAATCTCTCAAGATAAGATTATGCATTCTTTGACAATCTTAGAGGCTCTTCTCAAGAAAATTAATCTTCATGTGATTACTGTACACAGTTCATTGTCTAAATACTCATTTAACATTATTATAGGGTCCAACACTTCTTTCCTGATAATAGTTTAAAACTAGTTTCCAAGAAACTTCTTTTTTTCTTAGCAAAATATTTTCTTTTTCTGGGAAAAAGCTGATGGCTCCAGTCAGGTCAGCAGCTAGGCTTTAATGGACAATGGGCTGTGAAGGATTTTGCATGTCATACTTGGAAGAAAAAGTTTGGGGTGGGATATGTGTGTGTTTGTACATGTGTGTGTAAATTAGGTTCAGTAGGAGTAAATTCTTAAGATTATTCTATCATTGTTATTGAGATTAGAATAAAAGTTTTAGGTTTTGTGCTGTTGTGGATGACATTTGCCAAATTATATTTACAACAGAAGTTTTCGCCACTTGTTAGTATGGAAAAGGAATTATCTCTTTTCATGTGCAAGAAATTGTTGACTCTAGACATAGTGGTCGTGTTCCAACAAATGATCATTTTCCATTTGCTTAGACTTAATATACTGTTTCAAACTGTTGTGGTGCTTTTTTAAATATCTGCTTAGCTGTTGACGGGTAGCATGCTATGGAATAAGTAATGTGTTCTACCTCAAACAGGGCTGCATTTCAGGTATAGAAAACTGACCTGCTAAACACCCACAGGAAAAAAAAAAAAAAGGTATCATTAAAAGCTCACTATTCTGTGCTCTAAGTAGCTGCAGTAACCATGGTACTGTTGTATACATAACACTGAAGGTACAGTACAACAATCCCTGTGGAATAGCAAATGTTGAATTTTAATGATTCCTGCTTTATTTAGGTTGTAAAGTGCTTTGGGATAGGTATTCTTTAAGATGGAAGGTAGTTCAGAAAGGTAAGCTATTGCTATTAAGCTTTGGATTAATCACTTGCTTTCCCTTACAGAGTGATGCAGAAAAACATCTTAACATACATTTTACTTGCAGCCTGAAAAAAGAAAGAACCCTTACTCCTCATAAAATAGAATAAAGAAAGGCAAAATAAAAAGCTCCTTCAAGTAGAAAAAAATCAGTCTCATGTTGATATATATAGCTTTCATTTCTTGAAATCGATACTCATTTGAAGGAAAGAGAATGAGCTACAGAGACAGGATTGAGTCTTTGGTTATTAAATACCTGCTAGGAGCAGATTCTGACTTGGTAATATCTGTGAACCCCTAAAGTAAAGTAACTGAGAAGAGAAATCCTACCACCCACTTCACACCTCTAGTGTGAATGAGCCACTATCATAACACGTAATAATTAAGGTAACCAAGATGCAGACCCTTACTTAATTAAACTTCACTGCAGTGTGTGAGGCACAGTACATTTATACAAAATAAAAGTAGAAATGATTTAAAACTAAGTTGGACAGCATATTCACGCAAGTGATAATAAAATTTATGTATATGGACAGACAGATAGTTAACACTTGTAAACTATTCAAAGGGGACCCTGTTTCAAATGTGCGCTGGCACACAAATGAAGATTGCATGTATGTATGAGTGATTAATGGGATATAAAGCAAACTTCTTTAACGTGATTTCTAAAAAAAAAATCAGAAAATCAGAATCACAAAAACTAGAGAATTATTATTAAGGCAGGAACATTGTGTTATTATCCTATTTTGTGAAAACACAGAACAATGAATAAAGACTCTTGTATTGTGCAAATATCTAAGAAAATTATTGCTGCCATCTCACTGAATTTATAATCGGAAAGCTTGTAGGTGCAAGTGAGGAGCACAAGAAGCAAGGAATTCAATATGAGAAAAGGTTTGCTGTTCTGAGGACTTTGTCAGCATAATTGTTATTAAAGAGATGAAACATGTAATTATGTAGTTGGTATAATATATTACAGTCCCCTAGAGCAAACAAACACTGTCTTCACAAAGACTTTTTCAAATGTGTAACCTCCTCTGCTTCTCAGTTTTAGCCACAGAATTAAATCAGTGATGGTTTGGAATAGTTTCATATCCATAAATGATAAAGCTCTATAAAGAAAATTTCAAGAATAAAATGACCTCTTTTGAGCATGACAGAATGATTTCAGACACCTGTTTTACTGTCCTTGTAACTGGTTCATACTTCACACTGGCAGTGGTCAGAAAGTGAGGGCAGCAGAAGCTAAAAACCAAAATAATTATATTTTACCACACGTGATTGAAGATGTTTGATTATAGACTTTGATGTGCATATCTGGCCATGAATTCCTGAAATGAACCTTTTCTTAGCTCCCATGTTCTTTTCAGAGGCAACTATTGAAAATAGAAATGACATTTGAGATAATTTTAGAAAAAAAACTTTAAAAAAAACCCACCAAAATATATATGTTTAAGGACGAGAATGTAGCTGAACTGTAGAATTCCTATCTGCATGAAATCCTTAGGGCAAGGGATATCCTTTGATGAGATACCTGTATTGCATGCTCAGGACTAGAATAGTATTGGCAAAATGGAGATATAGAGGGGAAACTTATGAGGTTCAACAAGGGCAAGTGCCAAGTCCCACACTCAGGGAGGAATGACCACATGCATCAGTACAGGTTAGAGTCTGACCTGCTGGTGAGGAGCTCTGCAAAGAAGGACCTGAGTGTCCCAGTGGACAACAGGTTGGCCATGAGCCAGCAGTGTGCATCTGTGGCCAAGAAGGCCAATGGTATCCTGGGGAACATTAAAAAGAGCATGGCCAGCACACTGAGGGAGATGATGCTCCTCCTCTACTCAGCCCTGGTGAGGCCACATCTGGAGTACTATGTCCAGTTCAGGACTCCCAAATTCAAGAACAAAGGCAACTTCTAGAGAATGTTCAGCAGAGGCTACAAACACTGAGACCTGGACCATCTGCCTTATGAGGGAAAGTTCAGAGACCTGGGACTATTCAGACTGGAGAAGAGAAGACTGAGGGTGGATAATATCTAAAGGGTAGCTGTCAAGTGGATGGGGCCAGGTTCTTTTTTGGTGGTGCCTAGCAAGAGGACAAAGGGCAACAGGCACAAACTGTAACACAGAAGTTTCATACGAACATGAAGAAAAACTTCTTTATATTCACGGTAACAGAGCACTGGAATGAGCTGCTCAGAGAGACTGTGGAGTCTCCTTCTCTGGAGATATAACCAACACCCACCTGGAGGCTTTCCTGGGTAACTTACTCTACAGAACTTTCTTTAGCAGGGGGGTTTGGACTAGATGATCTCCAGAGGTACGTTCTAGCCCCTACGATTCTGTGATTCTGTGGAAATATAGCAATAGAATCTAATTGGCTATAGTTATAGTGAAAAATATCTGAAGTGTAGCTCCGTCCTATGACATAGGCATATATTTTGTACTTCCTGCCCAGTTATACCAGAATCAGAGTTTCTGCCCGGCTTTTTAAATGGACTTCGGTCACATCTATACTTGACTTTTCTTAATACTCCTTTAATAGTTGCTTTGAGTAGGCAGCTTTGTACTATGTATACAGCGCAAATATGCATCAAAGTTATCAGTTCAGCATCCACTCCTAGCTTGCTGTAATTTTTCAAATGCTTTGCCAATTATACTGGCAAAGTGCTTCTTAATGTCTTCTTCATCCCTTTTTGAGAGTTCAAACATGTTAATGAGTGTATTATTTACTGTAATAAAGCCAGAACCTGCTATTAAATTAATAGGGCAACCCAATCAAGAATCTCGTAAAAGCTGTTTATTCCTTCTCACCACCCAACTGAGCTCCAGTTATGGCGGCACTGGCCATTTGAGTTCCACACTGTCCTATTGACAACGCATAAATTACAGAGGCTTATCATAATAAGTTAATTTGATTTCTCCTCCTCCTCAGCCAATTATTTTAAGCAGCAGTTGGTAATTGAATCTCTATGTTGATTTCACTATTTGTCTTTTCCTTTAAATTATCACTTTCCATTTCTTCCTACTAATGCAAGATATGTCAGTATGTCTTGAGTAATAGTCTGTATCACCTTACTACAAAGCTAAATCATTTTCCCAGTGCTAAACAAGTTTAAAATTGGATTTGTCCTATATCGAGGGAAGAATCAAGCACCCATAGGTGCTTTCTCCAAAACCGCAGTTACATCTGAAAGCTAGGAGATTTTCAGACTCCCATCTCTCTTTTCCATGCTATATCTGCTGCCATTTTTATTTTGCCTCTCAGGAAAAGAGGCATAAGAAAGGTATCTTAGTAATGGAGGTTTTGTTTGGAGAAGTAGAAAAGAAGGGATCTCACTATCCTCACCTTATTGGCAGCCGTAGATTGATAGCAAAACACACCCCTGTCAGAGGGGACATCTAAATACAGATTCAGGTATGAATGACTAAGCAGTTTCATTCTCAGAAGTGCCCAGTATTGCCTCTAGATTGACTATTAATGATTTCAGTCTTCTGGGCTAAATGCACAGGTGGAATAAATTGGCATTACGTCATTGACTGTAATGGAGCCAAACCAACTTATATGAGCTGTGTGTCTGAATGCTTGTCACAATTTGCTGAACCAGGTTCTATGTACTAAAAAATTGCCTCTTTATTTTCAGACTTGACTTCCCAAATGAAGATGTCATGTCTACCAGGAAATCTGAATTCTTGTGCCAGAGACTGTGAGAGTGTTTCTCAGATATCTCCTGTCTTGCTGGGCTTGGCTGATTCTTTGTTAAACAGTGCATGAAACGGTTGGACATGTGAACACAGTGAACACTGGGGAGAATTTTCATTTGTCAGATGGTCACAGCTTGCTTGCTTTCTAACATAATAAACTCCACACATCCTAGACCAGCTTCCTCAGAGAACTGTGCATCCCAAAGCCTTTGTATATCTGAAATTGAAGGGAGGAGAAATAAAGCTATTTACTCTTAAAGATGATCAGCCCAGTAGAGTTACTCCCAATGATTTGTGTCTCCATCTACTCAAGAATGAAGCAGCTGATATATCAGTGTATGGGTGTGTAGTCCACCTCTCTCTGAGACTGTCATATTACTATTATGTTGAGGAAAGTCTTCAAAGACTCTGCAGCCCATTGAGACAGAATGCAAAGATACCAGTAGGATGGCTGAGTGGCCCCAGGCACAGAACAGTTATTTTCCAGTGGCCAAATGAGCTGAACAATATTTTAGGTGGAACAGGAAGAAAAACATTACCAGCTTTTGCTATTTTGTGGCAAATCTGATAAAATTTAGTTTCACCAAAAGATACAAATCTAGCAATTACTTGAATCACAGAATCATAGAATCATAGAGTTAGCTAGGTTGGAAAAGACCTACAAGATCATCCAGTCCAACCATCCACCCACCACCAATAACCCCACTAAACCATGTCTCTCAACGCTATAGCTAAACGTTTCTTGAACACCTCCAGGGACGGTGACTCAACCACCTCCCTGGGCAGCCCATTCCAGAGCCTGACCACTCGTGCAGAAAAGTAGAATTTCCTAATGTCCAGCCTAAATCTCCCCTGGCGCAACTTGAGGCCATTCCCCCTCATCCTGTCACTAGTTACAAGAGAAAAGAGGCCGACCCCCAGCTCACTACAACCTCCCTTCAGGTAGTTATAGAGAGCGATAAGGTCTCTCCTCGGCCTCCTCTTCTCCAGACTGAACAATCCCAGCTCCCTCAGCTGCTCCTCATAAGGCCTGTGCTCCAGACCCCTCACCAGCTTCGTCGCCCTCCTCTGAACACATACCAGGGCCTCAATGTCTTTCTTGCAGTGAGGGGCCCAAAACTGGACACAGTACTCGAGGTGCGGCCTCACCAGGGCTGAGTACAGAGGGAGAATGACTTCCCTACTCCTACTGGCAACACTATTTCTGATACAAGCCAGGATGCCATTGGCCTTCTTGGCCACCTGGGCACACTGCTGCCTCATGCTCAGCCGAGCATCAACGAACAGCCCCAGGTCCATTTCCTCTACACAGTCTTCCAGCCACTCTGCCCCAAGCCTGTAGCATTGACTAGGGTTGCTGTGGCCAAAGTGCAGGACCCGGCACCTGGTCTTGGTGAACCTCATCCCACTGGCTTCAGCCCAGAGATCCAGCCTGTCCAGATCTCTCTGTAGGGCCTTGCTACCCCCAAGCAGATCGACACTTCCTGCCAGCTTGGTGTCATCTGCAAACTTACTGAGGGTGCTCTCAATGGCCTCATCCAGGTCATCAATAAAGATATTGAAAAGGACAGGCCCCAGCACCGACCCCTGGGGAACACCACTTGTGACCGGTCGCCAGCTGGATTTAACTCCATTCACCACCACTCTCTGGGCCCGGCCCTCCAGCCAGCTCCTTACCCAGCAAAGAGTGTACCTGTCCAAGCCACAGGCTGCCAGCTTCTCCAGGAGAATACTGTGGGAGACAGTGTCAAAGGCTTTGCTGAAGTCTAGCTAGACCACATCAACAGCCTTTCCCTCATCCACCAGGCGGGTCACTCAATCATAGAAGGAGATCAGGTTGGTCAAGCAGGACCTGCCCTTCACAAACCCATGCTGGCTGGGCCTGATCCCCTGGTTGTCCTGCAAATGCCGAGTGATCTCCCTCAGGACAATCTGCTCCACAACCTTCCCTGGCACCGAGGTCAGACTGACAGGCCTGTAGTTCCTGGGATCCTCCTTACGACCCTTAGATTGAGACTATCAATCTACTAGATTGAGACTATCATGTCTTTTTTATCTTAATCTTTTTTATTTTTGTTTCCTTGTATTTGCAGACAAAAAAAAATGTTATCAAAATGAACTTAAAGTCTCAAAAACCATAATCTAAAGAGAACCATAAAAATATTTTAAATCTCTTTTTAAAACTTAACCTCTCTTCCATTCCTCCTCAAATAAGAACAACAATAATAATAATAAAAACCCAAATGGTTAAGAAGGCTTAACCTGTGACATATGAATGCTTGTTTTCGGTGATTCTTTTCATCTCAGATTAAAGGGTATTTCTTCAGTGCTGTATAATGATCAGGCTTTTATGCCACTCCCAGAATTTCTAGGGTAAAGTTTTCTAAAACGCTCCATGGAAAAAATGCATTTGCACTATTTTGATTGTACAGTGTGTTTTGATTTCTTGCGACACTTCATAGTTATTAATAGTTATTAGAATTCAACAGCTAAACCTGGAGCAAGAAGGGAGGGCAGTGGGTCAGCTTTTAGAATAACAGACTGCAAAAATGAAGACATAGTCCATTTTGCTTATATTATGCATATCCTAGAAACTGAGCTATGAATCTAGTAGAGCATGAAAATGCTATTGAAATCTATTTGTTGTGGTTTTCACTGTGAAAACAGAAACATTTTATCAGGAGAAAATAAGAGAAAATAAGAGCAAAGTGACTTCCTTTTTTTTTTTTTTTTTTAAATGGAAGTGCATCAGATTTAGTTTTACAGTTCACCATGAGAACTTTGGTTTTGACAGCTCAGCTTGGCCTAAGCAGTGCTTCTACTATAGTTACCTGTCATTTACAGGTAGCACGTCTCTGCTGACTTCCTGAGCAGATGTCAGCCACAAAGCCCATCAATCACAGCTCGGGAGACAACTTGATTCAAATAGGAAAAGAAAAGAGGAAAAGAAAACACGTGAAAATTTCTAATTTTCCAGCCAGCGGGTCTTGCATATGAAATCTTAAATCCTGGTTCCTTGGAAGCACCCTTCCTCTATCCCCAGCCACCACAACTTTTAGAGAAGTTGCTAAGTCTTGGCCATTATGCTGGTGTACTGTCAGGTATAGAAGGCAGACAGATTGGAAGGCTCTGTTCTCTTTTTCCCTTGTTAAAAGTCATGAAACCTAACGGATTGCTTTTATAATCCACTCATTGCAGCTATCTCTTATCTCATTTTTTAAAAGATGCATGTGAGTTCTGCTGCGTGAACTCTTATCTGGTGCTCTAACCCCCATGGCAGGATAATTGCTTGTTGTGATGTGAGCATTACGAGTCAGGTTGCATGGATGGCACTCTGATCTTCCTGCAAGGGAAGAGGCTGGCCTTTGTTACTGTGAATTAAAGACCATATCAGCTTTTAGTAACATAGAGACAGTTATATACAAAACTGTTCTTAACTTTTCCAGAAGGATGTAACAATCATAAGCTAATAATGACTGTATTTAAGCTCCCTTTTTGTATAGAGAAGTATTTACTAAAACTGGCAATTATTTTTAATATTAAAGAGCTAAACTAAATATAAAGGATGAGTTTGAGGTGGCAAGCCCTAAGGAACTAGAAGGCTGTATCTTGAACAGTAGAGATCCTTTTCTTGCTTTATGAAATGCTTAACAGTCCAATAATTTGTTGTTTGACACTATTTCATAGAATCATAAAATGGCCTGGGTTGAAAAGGACCTCAAAGATCATCTAGTTTCAACCTCCCTGCTGTGGGCAAGGTTGCCAACCACTAGGGCCAGGCTGCCCAGAGCCACTTCAGAAGACTGAACTATAGTGGACTGGATAGTTATTACTTTCATCTGTTAGCAAGAACTTCCTAGAGAAAAAGTACTTCTGACAAGCACGTGAGAAAAGAGTATTTTACATCAATGTTCTGAAAACTCTTAAGACGTGAAGAGAATATTTGTGGTTTATTTTTAAGCATTTGTATTTTTCATTATTTGTTCATTAGCCTAACCTTTCAGGAGTTTGTATCTGAATGCAGATCAGAAATGGCATTTTGTGAGTTAATGGCCAGTCCCCTAATTCAAACTGTGGTAGATGAAGAGCCTGGCAAAGTGAAAATTATTTACCCAGTGTCTTTTACTGCCTTTAAAATCCTCCTGGTTTTTAAGAAAGAATCACAGAAACTGAAGCTGGTCTTCACTACTGAACTGAATTGGGTAATTTGGTAGCTTTCAACATACAGAAAAAAATCTGATACAGAGAAATGGAGAGGTGGGAGGGATGCCAATAAGAGTAAACATACTGATATACTTAGAAGACCAGTAGACCTATCAGAATTAAAAGAATTCAAGAATATACTGAAGAAGTTTGAAGAAATAGAACAAAAGAGATGTTACGGTCACTCATAACTGTGATTCTTCTTAGAAGAAATATGATACACAACTTTTTTACTCTCTTCTCTTGAACAAAATAATTTACTTCAAGTCTATGTTGTTTACTCAGACCAGCACCAAAGTGCCTCTAGACAGAATCATTTAGAAGGGTAAATACACGGGTCACTCTGAAAGTAATGATTCCTATTTACTTCCATGGAAACTACAACAGATACAAAGAGCATAATAACATTATTTGGTAGAGCAAATTCTCAGCTACAAAACACTACTTTTATGGTCACCACCATCACCTATGAACAATGCCTGCATGACTGTCCAGAGTGTTACTTGTCATTGCCACCACTGCTGAAATGTATCACCCACCACCTCACTGTGCTCACATCCGCTGTTTGGTCTCCATAAACATTCAGCAAGCATTGAATGAAAAATCAGTGGGTGAAACTCTTTTGTTATGGAGGAATTCCATTGTACACCATAACACTCCATACTCACTTCCATGTCAGATGCCATTTTGTCAGTTTGTCCCTCTGCTGCCATCTGTCACATGGCAACAAGATGTAATGGAGTACTGGCGGGAAGTTTCAACCTCTTCTGCCATCCCACCAACATCCACCTCTGATGCCACGGGCCAACATCATAAAATGAGATATTAGTTTCATGGCAGTCCTCATATCTACTTTCTATGAATTTTGGCTAAGTAATTTCAATGGACACTTCTCTGGTATAGTGCTCATAATCAACACATTTATAAAACTAATCTTAACACTCCGGAATAAAATAGCAGTCACATTATTTAAATGATCGCTGCAATGACATATGAAAAAACTCCACAACTGACACCACTTTTGCAGGCACTTAATGACTTATCTGCTAGTATCCTGAAGACTGGTGATTATTTATTCTAGGAGCTAATATAGATTTCTATCTTCTATGCTGAAAATAATTCAAAACTGTTGAAAGAATCAAAACAGAGAAATTCAGTTAAAGAAGAAACGTGATTCTATACACTGTCTTTCAGCACAGCTCTCAGTTACAGGTCTGATTCAAAGTTACTGAGGTCAGTGGCCACTGGTCCATTGGCCTCATACTCCATGGGAACAGGTAGGGGACAATGCAGGCACTTTGTTATCTCATTCCTACATGTTTCCTTTTTGCAGTTTGTCATTTTTGGCGCTGTTTATGGTAACAAAGACAGGTTTTACTGTTAATCCTCATTTTCTTCGTTTCTTTGAGATTAGCAGTCCATGAAGTACAGTTGCTTTGTTCCTGTCCACCTAGGGCTATATCTATCACTTGCTGAAGTTAGGGCTGATTTCCCCATTATGGTTCCTTACCCACCAAGAGAAAGACAGAAAATAATCTTGCCTGTAACTGTGTATGCAGCACATGCAATAAGTTGTAAAATACCAACCATACCTGGAAAATGATTGCTGGATGGCCAGGGAAGCGATGCTCTTAAAGCTTCTTTGACAGACAGATACTTACAAGCCCTGAATTGTCACAGCTGGAGGGCACTTGGTCACCTCCTCACAGCACTTCATAGGAACAGATCATTTGTACGGAAAACAAGTTTGCTCAAAAATATCTTCTTTTTTCTCTTTGCAAACTATTTTAAGAGATTTGTGATTTTCTAAATACATTCTGCAAGAGCATGCCTGTTTACAGGTCATTTCCAATCCACTGAGTGTGAATGTCTGATATGCAAAATGTGAGCAGTGTCACTGGCACAGGATTCACATAATTAAATGGTATAGTCTTTGTGTGTCAGGGTCATATGCAAATGGTCACATTAATAACAATTTTAAAATGAAGCTTCTGAAAAGATCCTTCAGCTTTTTCTTTCCTATTGCTCGTGGAAACTACTAGATTTACAAAAAGCAGCATTACAGGTTAACTACTGGAAGAAAAAAAAGAAAGCAAAAATGATGACAGAAAAATATTTGTAGCATTATCTATCATTGATTTTCAGCAATGAATAGAAGCCTACCAAGGTCAACCTGAATTTCTCAAGAGTTTAATGGACTTCTGCTGCTTATTTTTGTTTCACTAACACACTGTTTAATTTCTGGTCAGTATGGAGAGGGGAATTCAGGGCAAACCCCGAGGCTCTTTTTTCATTCATATGAAATCATGGCCTCAGATTGCATCTTCTGCTGTGAATCTTACTGCTTTCTGCTGAGTTTTTTGAACATCAAACAATAAAGAAATAAAAGCTGCAATTGACACATGTGGATCTCATTAACCATGGCACCTATCAACATAGTCGTCAAGAAATCCATCTCAGAGGTCACTGCAGCCACTACAGGGATAACTTCACTGTTTGTGGAGGCCACCAGACCACTTACACACTCTCTACCGCTGATTCCAGTAACACAGCACATGCCTCTGTTTTCCTCAATGTGTAATTTGCAGCAGCTTATTTGTTGTGGTTTGCAGCAGTTTTATAGGCTGGCAGCTGAGCTATCCAGAACATTGTGGGTGAATAGTTGATGGCTGGATCTACAGCCGAGAAGCTGTTTTCTCCCATCAGATCCCTCTGATTCACAAAACTGACATGAAACAAAGCAACTGTAATTTTAAATAGAAGATGATTCTGTGTTCACAGTGATGCTGTGCTTAAACGAAAAAATACTTTTCCTTTGTTTATGACAATAGTATAACACACCAGTGTTGGATTGAGAAAGCTGTCTATTTTTCTTATCACTCAATGAGAAAAAGACTCAGAAGTCCCAAAAACGTGTGGGTTTTGTTTTAGTTTTTTACACCACTCTTTGTAATTTGGGGCATTTTTCTATGCTGAGTCAAACTATGTAAATGGGATCCTAATGAATGGGCTCTGTCCACATAAGAATATAAAAAAATTATATTATTTTAGCTATTCAGAAGTAGAAACCAAATGAGAGAACATAGCAGTGAGGATATGCTTTCTTATGCATTATCGTAGTCACTACCTGTAGGAGACAGTTAGGACAGTGTACAGACACATTTCATTTTACAAGGGTTTAATTACATCCAGATCAGCTAATTTAGCTTACAAGTTACTACCAACCAGCTGATGGAATATTAATTAAGAAAGGCTTTCAATGAAGTGAGGATCATATTCACAGAAAGAATTTCTTCCTGACTTTTAATTCTAATGGCTTCCAACTCAAATATTCAAGTGCTTAGCATCGCCTAAAAAGTGAAGACTCACACATGAGTACATTGATTCCAAAAGCACTATTTATAATACCTATTTTTTCTGTTTATATAAATAAATAATAGGAAGAAAAAATATACTGAAGATATCTCATTACTCTCTCAGATAAAAATGTAAATCATACGATGCAATAGAGTTGCTTTAGGTCTGATGAACTGAGCAGTAAGATGTTGTTTCTCTTCTTGCTTTTTATAGATGACTAAATTATATGCTATGCATTCCTAATTCTGCCTTTTAAAATAATTTTATTTGACCACTGATGGAAGAAATTATGGCTTTCAGAGCTGGCTAGGGAAAAATTCTATGTACAAGAAAAGTATTTGCAGGTGAGATATATACTGCAAAAATGTTATGTTCCTGGAAGAAGGAAAAGATTTAAAAATCTTATTATTTTTCAAACTATATGATGATATTTGTCCTTTACATTGTTCAAACTAAGAGAATTATTAATTTTAAAAGTTTACAATATAAAAGGCAGATGCTGAGAAGGCAAGACATAACAGGATTCCTGTAAACTGCAGTTACTGGCATTTTTAAAAAACTAACATTAGTGCTTTTCATGATGGTTTCAGGAGAGATGCATTTAGCAAGCAGTCTGCATAGGAAATATGACTTTCAGAGCTGGTAGGAGTACTACACTGAGAAAACTAATGGGCTTGTTGACACATAGGCTTTTGGTGCAGCAAGGTACTTGGGAAAGCAATGTATCTCCTTACAGCTCAGCTCTCAAGCCTGCCCTTGGTCTGTTTGTGTTATCTACTGAATAGCTGGAAATCATAACAAAGCTTATTGCCTCCATTGCCTTCTGATTATGTCTTTGTATTTTATCTGAGAGATACAATCATACCCTACACACCTTCATTCAGAGTGCTGATGCTATATGAATTATCCTTATGTTCAATCCCTTTGATGATGCCTTGCCTCTTTTTTTATTTTCCCTTCTAGTTTCCCTGTCTCCATTGCCATGCACATGGCTGCTTGTCAGCATCTTCCCCATGCAGTACCAGGAGAATGGCACTACATTTTAGGATCAGTCAGGCCCCTAGAGAAGAGCTCCATTTCTTGAGTTGTGGTCAAGGTTAAGACTCCCAGGTACAATGGTTGTAACAGGAATGACCAGGAACAGCTCTGCATAGGGTGAGTATAATCTCCCCCTTTCACAGTCCCAGCCTTTCCCTGACCAGTCTCTCTCCTGCATGCACATCTCAAACCCCAGATCTCTGCACCTTTTTTGTGTCAGTTTCAGACCTTTCACCTGACTGCAATGCAGACAAGAAGTCTTATTTCAAATGGAAGAGTACTTTAGCTTTAATAGAGTGGCCAATCAACAGTTTAATCAGGGATTTTATTTCTAATTCTCCTGTGTTGTTGCTCTCTTTCTCTGCTTTTGAATTCTGTAGTTCCAGAGAACTGGGGTTAGGCTGTGGGGGCCGTGAGAAAATGAAGAAAACACTGCTGACGTCTGGATGTCTTTGGAGCTGCCAGATTGAAAGCAAGTGGATACATAAACCCACACACCTCTACTGACACTTCGCTGCAGAAGCAGTTTATTGCTATGTGAAGATCATGAAGTTGTTTTAATGAGGAGGAAGCTTTCAGGAGAGGAAGGAATAAGAATGACAATGTTAAGAGAAGTTCAAAATTTATCTTTTCAGTCCCTCAGAATGAAAAACTCATAGCTTATTTCTCAGGGAGGTGCTGTGATTTCCAGAATAGAATCTCTTTACATTATTTTTTTTTAATTGATTAATGAGAGCTAAAAGATACTAAAATATCTTTACAGCAATCTTATTTCTGAAGATTCTCATTGATATTCACCAGGTAATGTAAGCTATCACAGACAGCATTTCCAACTGGTTACTTCCAGTGCTAGTAGCTACGGGCATTTTGTCAGACACTTAAAAACACAAGCTCTGCAACTGGATTACTTACACTTTTTAATCAGTACTGTGACTGAGAAGAAATGATGAACAACAGAAAATGTTTTTGAATTATTGATCATAATAAATTTGCCCATAAATAAGAAGCACATCTCTAGCTGATGCAGATGAGGGAACCCAGTGTATTCAGTAATGCTGTTCACCAGACTACAATCTGGTATACTGTATGGTGTATCTAACTAAAGCATTGAATGTAATGAAATATTTGTATCTGAAATGTTCAGTATGGTAGAAGGACAAATTTCCAAATCTTGCCATCTCAAAAATAATCAGCATTCATTTTGTCACCTTGTTTCCACCCACAGAAGAAACAAATGCAATTTTACACTAGTCACAGACAGTTATCCTCTATTTTATTTCAGCTGCTTTTTTAGACTCAGTCAGATCGCTCACATGTCAAAACTAATCAGTAGTGAATGAACTACAAACATGGATTTAGTAATTGCTTCTTTGCTGGAATTTAATATTTGCCTTCCAGTAATCCAGCAAGGGAATTAGTGCTGTTCAGCACAGTTCCAAGAGATTCAGAAGAGTTTCCTAACTACTGTATTTTTACTCTTTCAGATAAATTGTAATTAACTGAAGCATATCATGCGAGCATTTATTTGGTAAAAAAACATTTCATTATCTTACCCTGGGTGAGGCCACTCAGAATTTTAATGTGGATGTATTATCCCTCTCATTCTGGCAATATTTACCTATTTTTGAACACTGCTAGAGACTCTGTAATTTTATTATATTTGCCCATGACATCAGATGGATATTGGTGGTACGGCAGTAGAGGTTGAACCTTCTCACCAATATTCTACTACATTTTGTTGCCATGTGACAGATGGCAGCAGAGTGGCAGTCTGAGCAAAAAAATGAATGCACTGACATTCATTGATGCTTGCTGAATGTTTGTGAAGACCAATCAGTGGATGTGAGCACAGTGAGTTGGTGCGTGGTGCATTTCAGCAGTGGCAACAGTGACAGTGGGTCACTTCTGGTGCAGATTCTTATGACTGTGGCATAGAATCATAGTACAGCTTAGGTTGGAGGGGACCTTAAAGATCATCTAGTTCCTCTTGTTCAGCGCTGATGAAAATGCATAGCTAATGGTGGTGACTATGTTGAAAAATAGTCTTTTCTAGCTGAGAATTTGTTCTATCAAATATTATTATTGTGCTCCTTACATCTGTTGTAGTTTCCATGAAAATAAAAAGGAGACATTACTTTATTACTTTCAGAGCAAGCTACATATTTAGGCCAGTCATGGTAAATTACTCTGCATGGAAAAAATAAAAGATCATGCTGAAATAGAGGGATTAGCAACATCCAGTCTCTAAAGGGTCAAATCTGACAATGAGTTCTCTATTTTTAAGTAAGAGTACCAATGTTTCCCTAATCAAATCCATTAACTATCTTAATTTAACACCCATATCCAAAAAGGTATTTTAGATATAAATCACTGGTCCACTAGGAATGTTTTTTTCTAAATCCCATTACTGACAGGTTGTTTTCTCTCCTGAAGCATTTTTTACACAGATGAATCATGTTTTTGTGCATTTTTATATGTTTTAATCTAATTTCTTATGGAAGAAAAAGTAGGGATTTAAAACCAAGAACCAAATCCAGAAACTAACTATCGTATCAGAAAGCTACCCTCTTGCCTTTGCAGTTGAATCTATAGTAAAAACAAAACAAAACAAAACAAAACAACTCAAAACATTGAGAATGGTTTGATTTTCCATAGTTAAGAAACAAAGAACAGAAAAATGAAGATTATAATTCCTGCTATTTGCCTTACTTGGCAACCATAATACTTACTAATGGATGGCATTAAAAATGTCTGTTTGGCCTTCCATAATTTTGGTCAAAAGTATCATGGTGGATTGAACAACAAAAAAGTCAAGATACAAGTTGGTCCAATGCTTTGGGCAGCTGTAACAGTAACACCTAACAAATGAATGTTGTGCCTAGTATCTTGATCTGACTGTAATCAAATAAGATCTTTAATTAAATTTAATAGAGGTCCTTTCATTTTTTATATGAATGTAACCAGTTTGATGGAACCCAGATAGACAAAGTTAGGTGGAAGGTTTTCTTCTTAAGAATAGTGAAAATCTATGTGCTATAGCATTACTTAGCAGAAAGATCTTCCTATGTTATGTGCATGTTTCTGACATAGGTAAGTTCTGGAAAATTAAAGTAAGCTACTGATCATAGCAGTTCAATGATTTTAAATAAGAATGGAGTATATTCAAGTGCTTGATCTGGATATTTCCTGATGGGCTGCCAAGAAAAGAAGCTGAAAGAGATGCTTAATTTTAGATGACTAAGCATAGCGGATACATTCTAACTTGAACATACACATTTTAGGTCCAACATTCGGTATTTTTTTATTTCTTAATTAAAAAATTTTTTTGAAATTTCCTTTTACTGTGATTCAATCGGTGAAACAGACCAAAATAGAAATGACTGAGAAGATATTTGTATTTGGTTTAAAATTCTGAAATATAGCTCAACTGTATACCTTGTATTCACACAATCATTGCGCTAAGTTCACTTTTGAAATCTCATGATGTGTTTTTTTTTTGGCAGTTTGGTCCAAATTTTTAGTTTGGAGATAAAAATGATTTCATTGTTATTTTCATGATCTTTCCCCATATTTCATTGCTATTTACTATTTTTCATGCCAGAAGATCAGCAGAAGTCATAGAATAATGTGCCTCATGTATGGAAATTAATTATAATGTCCAATTAAAAATTTTAAATTAAATAGTTTCAGTAAGGTAAATTAAGGAATAAATTTCTCACAGTTTTGAAGACAGGACCCACTGCAGCTCTGAAGCCCAAAAGATATATGACTGGAGTTCTTATTCACAGGTGAAAAGATGTAGTTCTTTCAGAGGAACATCAAGACAGCAGACTTCTTTCTGACTGATTATCCTGCCTTGATCATTTATAGCAGTTGCTATTGTCTGTGGCTTGTAAGAAGTTTAGGAGAATTTCTATGCTCCATTGTTGATGCGACAAAATGATTTTGAATCATGGTAGTCTATATCTAATACGACAGCTACTGTGCCTATGTGGCTGGAAAATTGTTGCTACATTACCCGATCTTCAACATTCTTTCAGGAGAATGATAAATTTCACTTTCTTGAAAATGGGCTTTCTTTTCTTTTCTGTCTCCATTATTGAACTATTCAGGACCTCCTCTATATGTAGAAATTGTGACAAAAATCTCTGCTATCTTTTTTCTCTCCCTGCAAGATCTTGGCTTGACTTTTGTTTGTTTGGTCTGACCTTATTTTAATCATGAAAATAAAGGTATAGCTGTGGGCTGATAGTATGGGAGGCACAATTAAGTCCTGTTTTAAATATTAACCATTTCAGGTATTTTCCTGATACTTCAGGTAACTTTTTAACACTGGCATGATCATTAGTGGCTTTTCATCTATTTTGTGCTTACCGATGACTCCTAGCTCACATTCCTGGCATTACAAAGTAGTATTTTTCACTTAGCTGCTGTCATGTAAGGACTACAAAGCACTTTAGAAAATACTATTGCATACATTTTGTACGTAGGAAAACTGATGTAGAGGGAGAATGGATGATTGGATCAAGGTCTTCAAACAATTCAGTAGCAGAGTTAAAAGAACAATTCAAGAAACCTGCTCCTGCTGTATTTATAAGGTGTAAAACAAGGGTAGGCAGAGACTTTGAGGAAGCTTGGAACAATATAAATATGGCAGGCAATGGTAAATTAAAGCATTAGAACTGCAGGAATTTCCTGAAATCTACAGTTTTGAATGCAACAGATTCATTATAAATGATATTGAAAGATTCTGATCAAAGTCACTAAATATCAAAATCTTTGTTTGGAGGCTTTTGGAATGGCATGTTTTGTTTTGTTTGGAATTTCACATCTGATGCAACTAAGAAACAGGATTATTATGCTGACTTGTCTGATCTCTGATGATTTTCTCACAACATTTAAATCAGATAACATCTCTAATCCCATTTTGAAGTTCCTTGATCTCTACCTACTGTGCTAATCACTTTGTTTCTTCCATTTGCTCTACTTGTTCAGGCTGCCATCCGGTTTCTCAATCTGTCTGTTGTCCCAAGGTTGATGCAGGCATGTTAGTGTGTCTCCGAAGCCTCCAGGACACCTGATGGCAGCTGGCAGATGCTGTGGAGCACCAGCAGAGCTGGGAGTGACACAGGCAGGGCTGCTGGCCTGCTTCTGCTGAGCTAGGGCAGCAGGGGATAACCGTGTGTGGGTAAATGACATCTGCTGCAAAATGACAGCTTTACCCCAGACATCCATTAGCTGCCACCAGTACACTTCTGCTGCGCAAGGCTGGCACTTCATATAGCAGCAGGAATTTCAGGTGATAACATAATAAGAGAAACAATTAATCAGCCACATAATAAGTAAAATTGTGTGCTGTGAAATTCTGCTGTTTGAAATACACTTGTGTCTCTCTGCTGACAACAGCTCCTTCCAGCCAAAGCTCAGGTCCTGGTAGGCGCTGTCTTCATGATTCCAACATTAGGATGGATTATCTTCTTTTAAAAATGTTTGAACATATATATACGTGCTGATAGAAATATTCATAGCCCAGTGGATATTAGAAGATATCTTCACTTCCTCTACCTTATCTCTTTTATTCGAGCCTTTGACTCACTGAAAACACATTAATGAATTTCTTAAGTGTAATTACCATTTAATGTCTATTAATCAATCTGCCCAGACTTCCTTGTTCAGTTTTCAAAATCCATGGAAGCTGCCCTTGTAAAAACATTCCTGAAACACTGCCATGTACTTGAACAATGCTGTGAGTGTCGAGCAGCTAAGAGCCCTGGATGGCCCAAATCCTGCTCCTTCTGGCACCTCTCCTTCCTCTCCAGAAGCCTGCTATGGAAATGCTGCAGGTCAAATGTTCCTTGGAGCTAGTTCAGCAGGCACTGGTGCCATCCCATGGATACCAATGCAGATGCATCAGTGGCATTCAAAAGGAGAGGTAGTACAGCAAAGGTAAAGGTGAGATGCTAAAACTTATACCTGCTTCTCCTTTTTAAAAAATAATATATATATATATACACAATTACAGTAAAAATTTATGTCCTGCAGGAAAGCCTTTCTGTGGAGTCTGAAGCATCCTTACAACGAGGGGAATGTAATTCATTTATTATTTTACCCCATTGTAAGTTTATTGGTTTCAATAAGGTTGCTTATGTGAGCATATATTTCTGTCTTCACATATAACATCCTAATCGCTACAATTATTTGTTATTTTAAAACGGTAATGGAGAATCAAGGCACAGAAAGATTAAGAGAGTTGAGTGTAGCATATACCTCAAAAAAAATTCCTTTATTTAAAATTTTGACTCCATTTCTACCTCTTTCCTACTATGTGAAATATTTGAGCTTATCAGAAGATAAGCATATTCTTTAATTTGTTCACATTCAAAACACTGGGAGGAAACACAATTTTACTGCTATTCATATGTGCCCTCCAATCAAAATATCCATTGCCATGCTTGATTAGCAGTATCCAAGAGTCCTGGCATGCACACTGCTATCCAACCTCATGTCTGATTGCCACTATCTATGACTCCTGGCTTGCACACTGTGGTTCTCCAAAACAGATGCTAAGCCATCTTCCTTTGTATGAGCTGGGATGTGCTGATGATATCCCATGATAATGCTCTGGGAATGCTTTCTGTACCCTAAGAACTCTCTTATGTTTTCCCACCAGTCTCAGAAAAATAAAAAGATACTGTACACTAACTCCTGCCAGCTGCTTCCCTTTGCCTCAAGAAATAACCTTGTAGGCAGACTCCAAAATGGCCACAGAAGGTTGCTTTTCTGGTGTCAGTGTTTCATCCTGAAATGACTTAAAAAGCATCTCCCCTATCAGGAATAACTATATATACAGCAGTTTGTAGAGGATCTACTTTCAAAAACTGTAAATAACAGCCAAAAGCCTAAGGGATCCTGGTGGCCACGAAGCATTGGAGCTTTGTTCTCATCTTGCATACACATATACAGTGCATGAATTAACACTAGACTTACACTGGGAGCGCAGCTGAGTGCCTGGGGCCAGAGATGACCACTACAACCATTCTGTTTGTTCTCTTACTCTACATCAGCCACAGCATTCCCTGCAATGACTCTTTTATAAATACAAAATCTTGTTTTAAGTTTGACTTTTTTCTCTGTTAGTGCTTCTGGAGGAAAATGCTAAGTTAAAATTGAAAGGAATGTGACTGGCATGTGGAAAGATGCGCATCATAAAAAGAGAGTTAAGGTAATTAACAGGTAGTATATATGCAAGAAATTATGCCTGAGTTCACATCAAAATGTCAGAAGCTGATTCTTACCTCTTACAATTTTTACAGTACTGTAACTTCATTTTGCTTAGAACAAAAGTACTTCTGATGTACATGAGCAGGAAAAAGCTCATGTCTGAATTGCAAAGGAGCTTGTACGCTTAAAATGCTCAACTTGTTTTAGAAGGATCACACTAGCAATGCACTTAAACTGGAATTTAAGGAATGTATGATCTGCATATTACAAGTAAGCTTTAGTTTTGCTCCAATGGTGCTGAAATATTAGGCAATCTGACTGCCAACCCCCACTCCCTTCTAACTTATCAGCTGAGTAAAACAGTCTCCACATTTCCACGGGTATTTGTGGGTTTGCAGACTCAGGAGGTTTGGATCTCAATTTATTTTTGCATTTACTTGCATAAAAAAGCTATTTCCCCTCAAACCACAGCAACTGACCTCAAGCACTTCCATGACTCACCGAGTACAGAAACATCTGGAGTCTTCTGTACTGTATGCTCACATCATGTTCCCATCCAGTGTGACTGGAAATCTACTTTTAATTTCCTACAATAAGGAGATTCACCATCATTACGGATACAGCCAAGAAGCCGAGCCTGGGCAGCTGCCGCAATGTGCTTCCTATGTTGAGCTGGGAGCTCAGAAGAGTGACAAAAACCTGAGAAACATGGAATAGTATGCACATGCATAGGTGGTGGAGAGTATGTGTCCATGGATGGCATTAATCAGAATCATTTGCAGGAAATAATTTCTGCCTTAATATGCTGCCATCAGTCAGCATCCTGAGAAATCGGACAGTTTAATTGGATAGCTGCTAATGAAGGTACAGTTCTTCATGTTCACTCAGGTTTAATTCTGGATTCTGTCAAATAAGAATGCTGCCACGGAATTAGCAATTTAAAAGTTCTTGTTCACATACGGAACAAAGATACTGTTAAAATAATATTATTCTGAACTTCAAATACAGTACCCCAAACACAAGCCTTCTTTTACTATCTTTAGTACTCTAATTCAATTTGGTTTAAATTAAGAAAAAAAATAAAATACATACAATTAAAGTTAGCCTCGTTAACTTTTTTTTATCATTTAATTTGAGACAGAACTTGTTATTCCTGACAGGCTGAAAATGGATAATCACTATTACAATTTTTCTAAAGAATTTACTTGCATTAACTTGCAAAAATAAAATTGTTTTAATATAGGTATGTAATCACCTTATTGGAACATTTTATTTTTAAGGTAAGTAATATTGTTCAGTATGATTTTTTTGAATTTAGGAACAATAAATAATGTCAAAAATTTGTTTCTAAACATAAAATTTTTTAAAAGCCAAGGGGCATCTTGATCCCGATTCAATGTAAATATATGTTTAACTCTTAAGTACCAGAGCAATCCACTGAAACCACTGGAACATTGTTGACATATGCAGTCAAGTTATTACTAAGGTTAGTAAAACATTCTAGAATCGGTTTTTAATTTCAGGGAAATTCTTTTGCTAAACATAAGTGTTTACAAACTGATTCATTTAAATTGTCTGGATTTGTTTGTTATGTTCAATGATTCACTGAACATATAACGTTAACATATTAATTCATCTACCTGCAGTGATGAAATAGCTGAATAGTGATAGTTACGTTTAAATGTATAGATGTATATCCATTTTATTTCCATTTTATCTCCCATTTCTCTGCTCTAGCATACTATGGCCAGAATGAAAGGAAAAACAATCACAGTTAAGTCTGCCAACAAGCATGTTTTCAGTTTGAGAAAAAAAACAACAACAAACGTTATTTTGATAGGCTGCAGAGTGTGTAATCAGAGATATTTCAAAGCCACATAGACAAACAATGCTTTGTTGTCCTCAAACTACTAAAATCATTTGGAATGAGCACAGTGATAGAATAACCAGTATGTTTGAAAGCTAAATATGTAAAGCCTTTGATATTTTTTTCTTTTTCCAGCAATATAGTAACCTCACCTAGACTACTGCAAGTCTATGGGGCTGGATGGAATCCACCCGAGGGAACTAAGTGAGCTAGTGAAGATGTTCACAAAGCCAGTTTCCATCATTTTTCAGCAGTCCTGATCAACAAGCGAGGTCCCAAATGCTGGAGATTTGTCAATGTGACATCTACAAGATGGGTCAGAGGAAGGACCCAGGGAACTACAGGACTTTCAGACTGACCTTGGTATCATAGAATCATAGAATCATAGAATCATAGAAT